>NC_135498.1:19742276-19762276 GCF_052857255.1 Amblyomma americanum | reverse complement strand
ATCTATGACTGTAAAAGGGGGGACTGACAAATTTCGCACACATGTGCATTAAACTATTAAAACTATCACTTCATACCTTAAAGGGGCTCTGAAACACCTTCCGAGGAGAGCACATCAACTCGCTCAATCACTGCAATGTGTTGTCATGAACACCTGAGCCAAATAATACATTTCTACACGCAAAATAGAACCCACAATCACGCCCCGCCAAAACTGGTGAGCTCTTTCCGGAGACTTTTGCGTGCTTACACCCTCCTCTGTCGCACCGCTCCTCCATATACCAATTCACAGATAGCTATCGGTTAGATTATTTCATGCGTCGGGCAACTACCATGGCCACAGCCAATAAGCGGCGTAGCTCCGGCGGTTCAGGAAGCTCCGCCCCTGGACGTGGGGCCCATAGAGAAGCGCCGACATTTATGCGCGCAAAATGTGACCAGAAAAGAGGGAAAGGCGCGAAGACGCCGAAATTCAAATTCTGACTGCAGATAACTCAGTTTCTACTAAGCGCATCAAAAAAAGTTTTGCTGGAAGTGGATCTGGGTTTAAATGTTTATTGAAGCTGGACTGGCTGGCGAAACCACTTGCGTGCCGGACTGCAGAGCCATGAGGCGAAGCACGGTACATTGCCAATTCTGTATGGCGCCCGACCAAGCTGACAGCTTCTCTATAGTAAAAACCCGCGATTTCTGCGGCGGTGTGAACCAGCTCTTTTCCGTATAAAAGAAATTAAATTCTGAAGAAGTGCAATGCCATCGATTTCCGGGAAAAAACTGTACTTTATACAGGCCTTATTTTTCATCCACTGCTTTCTCTTCCGTTTCTTCCAAGCTCACCCTCATGGTATGGATAACCTACATCATCTACACAGCCACGTATACAGTGTGCGCTAGGCATGGCCACGCGTACAATATGTACAGTGTGCGTTATACTCAGATAGAACACGAGAAATGGCTAAACCGGCTTTTAACTCGAGAAAACCAAGTTTCACCACGAAGCGTTAAAAAGGCGGAGAGAGCTCAAGAGGAGGAGCTGAAGCCGCTGCTCCCTCGCATATAGGGCATCTGATATGCCCTATATATATCTACCTGGGCAACAGAAGGCAATCTCGGACACATGGAGACCTGCCTAACACAGCCAGCGGAGGCAGTGGACACTACGCTGCATACTGTGGTATCCAGTGTGCTCCCACCAAACCAGAATTTGTCCATATTCGATCCTCTCCTCGGGACGACACTTCAATTCACCTCACACTCCCTTCGGGTCTGATTATAGAGGCCAAGGAGATCCGCATCCTCGGTCTCTTTATTCACCAACAACGCAGACCGGACACAACACTCGCAAAAATCCGCATGTATGGTGATCAGGTGTGCCGTATGGTACGCCGAGTCTCCAACAAGCGTGGGGGGTTACGAAGCAAAGATGCCTTGCGGCTGGCATATGCCGTTGTAACGAGTAGAATTCTCTACTCAACCCCCTACCTTCACATGCGCCAACACGACGAGGACCAACTCGAGGTCATGCACCGCAAAGTCATCAAACGGGCTCTTGACCTTCCCATTACCACACCCAACCAGCGTTTGTTGGACCTGGAGGTGGTCAACACCTATCGGGAACTCCGAGACGCCCATCTCGTCAACCAACATACGCGCCTGTCACGAACGCCATCCGGTCGCCGCATTTTTGACCGACTCCACATACAACACACAATCACCTTTGAGGAAAGGGTACGACCGCCAGAACCCTGGAGACGCGCCGTCAGGGTCTGACCCATTCCCCGCAACATGTCACACTCTGACCACAATGGCCGTCGCCAAGAGCGTGCGGAAGCACTGGAGCGACATTATGGTCGACAACAACACGTGTACTACGTGGGCATTGTCGGTACCCACCGTGGGGGGCGGTTCACCGCAGCAGTGGTCCACAACAACACCACAGTGGCAGGACTCACTTTCCGCGCCTACAGCGCAACACACGCAGAGGAAATCGCGATTGCGCTCGCACTCTCCCTCCCACAAGTGAGACACATCATTACCGACTCGAAGGGGACCTGTCGAAACTATGAGCTGGGTTGGATACCTCCTCTCGCCTGGCGCATCCTACAAAATTGCTGTCGGTCCAGCGATCCTGCAAACTGTAACCTCATCTGGGCTCTCGGCCACCAGGGACTCCAGGGCAATGAGTTAGCCGACCAGGCGGCCCGCGCGATCTCTCCCCGGGCACTCACACTTGCTCAGGAAGCCTACTCCGAGCCTACCCAATCTCTAATTACATTCAAAGACATCACTACATATTATAAGGACAGTCATCGTCGCTTTCCGGAACCCTGTAAGGGTCTCCGGAGAGCAGAAGAAAGGCTTCTTCTCAAAATTTTTACAAATACAATGCTGTGCCCGGCAGTATTGAAAACTTGTTTTCAGAATTTGATGGTGGCTGCAGGCTGTTCGGAGCGACGTTCTCGGACGTTTTCCACATGGTCTGGGCCTGTCCTTCCAAGACCCACCCTTCCCAATCCTTCATCTCCCACCCTTCTAGGAAGGCCTGGGAAGCGGCGCTGCTCAGCTGCCATGACCTGCAGTCCCAACGGACCTTAGTCGCCGGGGCGCGAGCGGCGCTAGACGCCATCGGAGCTCCGGAATAGAAGCTCCACCCAGATTTGTGAGGACATGGGCCAATAGGGCCTGGGCCAAAATACCTCCTTGTATTGTACATAATAAATGTTAGCCACCACCCTCGCGCTGAAACCACGTTTCTCTGCGTTAAGAAACTCTTTAACCATTTCGCGCGTTCTCGTTAAGTATAACACATACAGTACGCTTAGAACGATATGAAAAGTCTTTATTGTTGTGCAACTGCAGTGCTATGCAGATGGATTCTTCATGTACACGCACAGGCCTGTCCGCGAAAATCTGAACTGCAAGCTCTGGTACACTTATACGTTAAAGTTATTAGGATCCTGATGCCGCTTGCCATGAGCTACAGAGGATCTCCAAGAAGAGCTAGAGAGTCCCTGTCGCACGCTGCTGAACACCGCAGACAGAAGACGCTGTGACGAGCGCGCAGCGTTGCCGAGAATCCCAGCCGCCTCCGTTGAAAACAGGAAGCGCCCGGCGGTTTCTCCGCGGGCTCATTTATACTGTGGGCGAGAGCGCGGCGTCTCGCAGTGACTCATCTCCGCGCACTATCAAGAATCAGGCTCGTCGTCATCACAACGGAGGCGCTTTCTTCCACTCTTAGTCGCCCTCCTGGCGAGGAAGCGCCACACGTGTGTTGACATTCTTGGGGTCCCCCTTCTTTACTCTGCTGGTTTAGTTAGCGGGTATATGTGCGTATAATGTACGCGTGCGCTTGCGTATGTGTGCGTGCGTGCGTGCATGTTTGTGTGGTGGGGGGGGGGGGGGGTGCAGGCGCGCGCACTTAATGATCGTGCGTTGGTCTGTCCCGCTTCTTCCTTCCTCCCTTACTCTTCCCCAACAGGGGAGGAGGAAGCGAGGGTGCGAAAGAAGAAACCACTAACAGGGGAAAGTAAACACAAGATAGAGAAAGGGAGGGACTAAGAAGCTCTATTATTTGTTCCTCCTCTCATCTAGTTCCTCTCTCTCTCTCTCTGTCTCACCGCGAGACAGCATAACACGTGAGCAGCAAAGCTCCCGCCCCGCTAGCAGAACCAAGTCCCCTTCTCTCCTCCATCTCGTCGTCATGACAGGTGGGCTTTGCCCCGAGACACCGAGCACACACACCCGCCTTCCTCCCCCTCCTCGGCCCAATGAGCGAGCGGCGTCTCCGGCCCCTCGGCGTCGTCGCATATCTTGGCCGGCTGCCCGCGAGGCGCGCGTGAACCGAGGCAAATTAAAACCCGAAACACGGCGCAGCAGCAGCAGCAGCATCCTCGTCTCCGGTGAGCCCTGCCCCGTGACGACGAACACACACGCGTACGCTTCAACGAGGAAGAGAAGAGCTCGGCTGTGCTTGGTGCGCGAGCGAACCGCTGTCTCGTCCCGCGAGGGGCCCCTTCCTTTACGGCGCCAACGCGATTCCGGGGGAGGGAAGAGGGCGCGCGACGGCTCATTCGGTCGTCGCCATCCTTGTCGTCGTTAGAGCTCGGCTGGGTTCGCTTCGTCGCGCTCCCACTGCTGACGTAAGCGTTGTCGCCGGTTCTGAAAGAACGATAACATTCGCGCGGACTGGTGCGTCTTCCGCACGAGATGTGTCAGCACCGCTGACGTTATATTGCGACTTGCGACATCGGAGCATCAAATATTAAACCATTTTCGCTTCCAAACCTCTTGGTAACGTTTTTGCGTGCACAGAATAGGTCACCGCGAATACAGGGTAATGGTCTCCAAAAAGAACTGGTCACTTGCGTTGCACCGTGTGCTTGAAATATAAAATGAAAAATATTTCTTTTTATTTGTGCAGTCAGTACTCCTACAGTGTATCAGGCAAAAAAAGAAATGCGCCCGCCCTAACGTCAGGGAGCATGCATCCAACAGTTCGGCGCTGCAATCGGAGACTCTTGAAAGCAGGCCGCTGCAGTCAACTCTGCTGGCGACATTCGGAGAAGAATCCCGTCCGCTACACCGTCTATTCTAGTTCATCATACCCTGTATAACAATAGCAATAACAACAATAAAGGCCACCGATATCCTTCCTTATACGGGGACGCATGGACATGCATAGCACACACTGCATACATGAACGCATAGGTAACATGGACAGGTTACCCGCGCTATCGAGGAATTCTTCGAAGAATAGGAAAGGGAAGAAGTAGTAAACGAACAATTGGAGAGGACACGCGATAGCGTTAATGGGTTAATGCTCAGGTGTGCGGAATTGGTCATTCTCTACTTAACATTCATAGATCCCTGGGAGTCCTCATACTATTCCTGCCGGCTTGGGGCAGCGGTTAAGCGATGCGCCACTGCCCTGCGATGGCAGATGTTACCACGGGAGGGGCGGGGGGGGGGGGGGGGCTTATGCGAGCCAGGTTGCTCTTCACGAGCAACCTCTCGCGACCAATCATTAATTTCACTGCCACCTGCCACGATAGACAGTTTGCTCACAATCCGGTGGGTAGGTCTTGATGAAGCCACAAGGCCACGTGACTTAGGTGGCCCACCTAGGCTGCTTCTTTAGAATTTTCCTTCACAACGCCAGCGATAAGCCGCAAAGAAGGATTACGGGCCCGTGAGGAAGGCTTGTGCTTCGGAAGGCTCCGATAGCTGTATTAGATAAACTAGCATCTTTCCTCCGTGTTCCTAGTCTCCGCATGGCGGCTATTACGACGTCAGCACAAGCCGTCTGTATTCAAATCAACCCAAATATTTAGACTAAACAGCTCCTGGGCAGCTGCTATTCTTTAAAGCCATAAGGCGGGCACATCGGTTGTTTTAATTGCTTTTTTGATGCTGTTATTTTTCTTGCTTGCATTCTTCAGCTCATATTCTGCGCAATTTCATAAGCTGGGGAATGTATAGATAACCGTGCGCGTTCTAAATGCAGGACTTGAGGCCCTAACGTCGATGACGGCATACGCGAAAGCCAGGATAGTTTACCGCATAACTTCTACCGCATTCAAAACAAACAAGCATCGATGGAAGTCCTCTCGCAGCGAAGTAGCAGCAGCAGCAAAAGGAGCGACGGACGCATACTGAGCTCTAAATCTGATCTAAGCCCGGAAGTAAAGAGGTAATCAACGAGTGGCGTGCTATAAATAGTTTTCTTCTTGCTCCGGGCTCCTATACTACTAGGGCTGACGAACCACCGTGCACTCACGCTTTCGCGTTGTCCTTCCTCTTTCTTTCTCCTTCCCCTCTCCCTCCCTTGAACAACTCAGTCGCTTGTCGTTGCCCTTGTCGCCCAAGGTCGAAACCGTGGGTACACCGCGACCGTTCTCCCCGAACCTCCCCAGAGTTCCCCGCCCAGTATCGTGGCCACCGTCTCTCGACCATTTTTTCCCCGGGGTATTTTCGCCTGCTGCAGTGATCACAGCCAGTGAAAGCGACGAGTGCTATGCCGCGAACGGCGCCCCGGCACCGAGAGCAGTGCTTCACGCGCCCGAGTTCGAAAGGCGACTGAACGCAGTCGCGAGCTGCGGCCCCTGTGCGCCAAGCTCCTCGGCTGGCGTCCGTGATCATGGCCGTGCCAGACGCCAACAAAAGACGGACCACACCGGCGCCTCCGCCGGCAGCAAGAAGGGGAGGAGGCCATACACACGAACGATGCGAGATTGGGGGGAAAGGCAGAGGGTGAAGCCCACTGAAAGAGATAGAGAGAGAGAGAAAAACTCGGGGAGGTCGGTTCTCCAGACAAGACGAGCAAGAGACAAAGAGAACGTGGAAGACAAGACCCTTGAACAGGGCTCAAAACACGGCGAATAAAAGAGCAGACGCAGAAGCCGAGTAAAGAAGGCTAAGCGGAAAGAAGCAGCAGCAGCAAAAGCAGCGGCACTTGCCGAACTCGGTCTAAATTTAGGACCGCCCTTCCCGAAAACTGCCGCTTGTTCTTCTTTCGCTCTGTCCGCTACGTCAGCGGTGACGTCACCGCTAACAAGGACGAACACGAACGGACGGGCCGCGCTCTAGATTTCTGTGCGCACCCATCGTCCTCGGCCAGGACCCCTGTTCTAGCCTCGACGGCATTGTTCGGGCTGACCCGGGTCGCATTTGGGTTGGGAGTTCTATCCCTGACTGTATGCATGTTTATCGTTTGTGTGCCGCGGCGGCCTAGGCCGCAGCGGTGTCGGCGAGTTTAGCTTTCAGCCCCATAAAAACGGGCACGCTGCTTGTGTTTCGATGCTCATTGTAACAGCGCGAAGGCAGTGATATTTGCGGAGGAAGCGTTTGAGAAAAGAGCTTTTCTTATCTCTGAGTCCCCCGGCTTTGGACTCTCTAAAGAGAGCCTTCTGGAATGAATAGTCTCTAGCATGTTCATTAGTGTCTGCCTCTCTTTCTGTTTCGTCTCTTGTGCAGTTTTTGTTTTAAATCATGTCGTGCAGAAGGCAAAACGCTTGTCTAGAACACGTTCTAATCATGTTTCGGGCTGAACACGCGATATCTAGCGATTGCATTTGGTTAAACATGGTCTGGATGTAAGCATGTGTAGCTTAAGTCATAGGATTTCATCGTCATTTCTTGCCTTCCTGATCTCAGTGGCTTTGGGAGCTGCGGAACACACAGTTCGGTCGTTCTAGACATGTTTTTCCCTCTGTATTAACTAGCCCCTCATCGTATGCTCCTCGTCTTGGTTGACTGAATCCTAAAAGCACCAAGTTATAAGCGAGTATAATGTCGATGTGAGTAACGTTTCGCTTCATAAATGTTCTTTTTTTTCTTTTTAGAGCGAAACAGTGCTTCAATGTAGTAAAGAATTCACCCCTTATTATACCCTGCGGATGCATTTTGACAATTTAATGTGCAGCAGTACTTAATCTCCGGAAAGTAGGCAGTGAAAAATAGTTACTAGAGTTAGCTGTTGACGTGGAGTCGTGTGGATGGCAAAAGTGTCCTCAGTGTAAGAAGATACGAATTGTTCTTGCAACACTCAAAAGCATGGGCAAATTGTGCCGCCCGCATCGCATGCAATTTCTATATTGAAGTTGAAGATCTCTGGCAGGTACTATTTGTCCAGAGGTAAATTAGCTAAGAAAGCGTGCCTGGCACTGGTATGTGAGTAGTCCTCAGAGCTAATATCTTTTCTTTCTGCATTTGCGCTAAACGTCGAACCTGTAGAAAGAAAGTTTTGCCTGTAAAGCTGGCTTCTTTTTTTACATTACTGTGAAAGCCAAAGCCAACTTCACACAAAAAAAAACTGCACTGATAGTGTGTGTAGAGGCGGAGGAGGTTATGAAGAAAGTAGGGTACTTTTTCAAAACCGAATCGAATGCGAATAGTATACTTTTGCTACTGATCGAACCGGTCGAGTAGTATGGCTAAAAATCGAATTGAATTCAAATTAAATAATCGTAAAACCGAATCGAATACGAATCGAATATTTTTACGATTATTCGGTACTTGTGCGAATATTCGTACGAAGCTAATAGCCTTGCGAAACCGCTAAAACCAAGCAGCGGCAGCGCGGCACAGCGCTATGTCTTATGTAGTCAAGCCTATAACTGTCAAAAGATGCAACACATAGCTCCAATAGAAGATATGCAAAACAAAGTCGCGCCACACGTTGGTATATAAGGGAGATAGATATTTGCGCATAATTCACGGATGCCGAGATCGGGCATCAATGCAAGGTTTGGTAAACCTCCCTGATCCCTGTCACGTCACCCAATCTTAGAGTCCATGCATGACCATATCAACGCCGCCATATTAGTCATGAAGTGTCATGAAACGTCATGAAGCTGAACCCTCCTTCCCTCACGGCGTCGGAGTGGGCTCTGTTTTAGAACCAGTCACAGCAGAAATCTGCGTCAAACCTTATTCGAGTTCCGTGTCAATTTTTGAGACCTGTTCAAAAACTTGAAAACAATTTCGATTTGTTTCGAATAATTTTTAACATTTACTATTTGAACCAATCAAAAATGTAATAGGAGGATCGAGTCGCTATTCGAAAGTTTCGAATATTCGCATACACCTAGGAGAAAAGAAAGTCGCTGTAACTTTGTCTCACTCTGTGGCCACCACGCCATGTGGGAAGAAAATTCAGGAATTAAAGGCGAGAGTACGAGAAGAAACTAGTGTAAAGCCTTCGCTAAAATTAAGACACCAAGGGTCTGCTTCTGACTCATGTTGAAGGGCTCCTGTAGTAATCTCTTGAAGTCCTAACTTTTGGAGGGACTAGGAAGAAAGTTCCTCTAACTTTCAGGAGATTTATAACTGGAGATGCATAAAGAGCCACGCACTTTAACGTGGAAACAAACTCGATCGACTCTCTACTTTCGACAAAGCCTGCAAATACCGCTAAAATGGTGTCCGAACAGTGGTTCGAATCATGCAGGACAGAGTAATTTTGCACTCACGAAGAGTAACAAAGCGAAAACGCGACTTGCAGATGCGAAGGCTACCTATGGCGCTGCGCTATTCTGTCTGGGTCATACCCCACCCGCAAGCTTCACGCGCTCACAGAAAGGAGTAGATCGCAACGTTCAGTATTTCATTCTCTTGACAATCACTAACGAGCTCCTCAGGACAATACATTCATTCATGCGGACTTTCCAACACATACGCGCACATCGACAGAGCTGGCTGAATAAACTTCGTTTCTTCGTTGATTCGTTCGTTCATCTGTTCGTCGTCTTATTCGTTCGTCCACATATTTCTCTCTTGGGTATTATGTTACGTATTTATTTGGTTAATTGTTACTTAGTTATAAGTTAGCTTGTTTGTCTGTTTTTGTTTTTGTTTCTTCAGATGCACTGAATGCAAGATACAATTTTCTGTTGGCTAAGCCGCCCAAATTACACGGTAAACATCACCCTTTCGCTCTGCAGGGTACGGCAACATCGCGCCCAAGACCCCTCAGGGCAAGGTCGTGACCATCCTGTACGCCATCGTGGGCATCCCGCTGATGCTGCTGTGCCTGTCTAACATTGGCGACGCAATGGCGCAGAGCTTCAAGTTCTCCTACCGCTACATCTGTTGCTCCATCTGTCACCGCAAGGCAGTCCAGAGGGTGAGCTCTCTTGCAGAACTCTACCATGCTAGCTGCATGCTGCACGGTGAAAATAAAAAAAATGACAAGTAATATTAGTTTGCTGTACTCTGAAAACCGCTTGGTTACAGTTACAAACGAGGATACGTACGCATTTCTAACTGATCTGTAAGCATGTTTTATAGTTCTTTTCATTCATAGAGTGCAATTCATTGGAATTTGAGCGAATACTGCGCACACAACAACACACCGCCGCTTATAAATCCTACTTTTCGGGCCCTCGGGGAGCGGCTGCATGAAGACAGGCGAAGACGCAAAATGAAATGCAAAGCATTGCAAATTGCGGCACTGCTCCTACATTGTTACATCAAAAGATACCTTGAGTATGTAGTCAGGTGTTCAGCTGCTGCTCTTAGGATTCAACGGAATTTACGGTTCTCTTTGCACTGATGATCAACTAATTTCTGAACACGAACGTAGGTGTTCTAGCTTAAAAAGCACTGGATGCTAAGTATGAAACATTGTGTAGAAAGGAGCGCCCCTTAATTCATTGCAGCTTACCGTCAGCGTTTTGTCTTGTAGATTTTATTTTAACTGACCTTTTTTTCTGACATTAAGTACCAATCGTGGTGATTAATACGAAAGAATTATATGTGCCATTAGCACAACAGCCGCCTTCCGCCGTCCGTCGCCGACCACGGCACGAAATTCGGATGATGCCAGAACGGCGGCGTATGATGTCATAACACATAATCGAACGTCTATAGTCATGAATGATGAAACGTAACGTATTACGACCTATGAAAGTCATGACTCGTAGTGGTAGTCCTAACACTGTACCTCTTTCGCATTTACGAGAATATTTAATCCAGTTTTAAATTGAAGATTCGTCAAATAGGCTACCTTCACAAGTGCTTTCACCACCGAAGCGTCGAGACCA
This sequence comes from Amblyomma americanum, assembly GCF_052857255.1. Lineage (NCBI taxonomy): Eukaryota > Metazoa > Arthropoda > Arachnida > Ixodida > Ixodidae > Amblyomma > Amblyomma americanum. The sequence continues at coordinate 19,751,736 of NC_135498.1, read as the reverse complement.
TCTTGTTTGATTCTAAGTCGATGAACGCACTGCTCGAAAGACAACATGAGTAACATCGTACATAGACAGTGAGAGCAGAATGTTATCAGTATCGTTTTGCAATGTCTGATCAAAAACAAAAAGACAGTTTGCAAGTAAGGAACGCTGTTAATAAACTTGCGCTGTTTTCAAAATCAGGCATTTGACATTTGGATAGTCGTTCTGGACAGCGTTCTTGGCAGAAAGGCATCCTTCTGATTGAAAGTACGATGGCTCTGAAATCGTTGCATTTTGTGGAAGCTATTGATCATAGTTGTTATAAAACATCAGAAAAAATTCAGGGCTCTCTAATAATTTGTTTAACCAAATTTATGTCTCCCTATCTCTTCATTTGATTACCGACATTCTTGCCACGCTGATTTCACAATATGCTCCTTCTGGCAGCTGAACACTCTTAATGTGAACAAAAGGAAGGGCATGCAATGTTACTAGATGTCATTCACCTGGGTCTTCGCACTCTTCCGAATGCGGTATTTTTCTAGGACGAGCTGACGCCTTTAGAACCTGTCTTTCTGCAGACTAATCTTCCGGAAGATTAAATCTATGAGTGGATTCATTCGTCACTATTCTCACCAAGTGATAATTGTTTAAAACGTGAGTTCATGCTGCTATAATTTTTTGCTTCGAAAAAAAAAACTGCTGCTCATAATTCTGAGACGCATTTTATTTGAATGTTAGGCAAAAAAAATTATCTTTCCCTAACCGCGGCAAGCGATTCAAAGTAGAGTCGTGCGCAATATGAGACGGAACAAAGCTTGAGCATTCATTTATTGATTATTTCATGATAATAAGTAGCAAGCATTTTTTATGTTTTCTAACTAATTCTCCTCATGGCGTACAATATCCAAAGGTTAATTCCAAGCTTAGTGCGGAAATAACAGGAAAATTCTCAATATTTCGAGAAAAGTTTGTTCCCTCTCATATTGCTCACGACTGTACCTAGCAACTTCTGGTAGCTTACCATTGTCTTGTTTGCTGGAGAGTTTGATCGACCGATCGATCAATCGGTCGGGTAAACGCTTTTAAATGTAACTAAATTTTATTTCTTCCTCTGTGTCGGACGCAGGCCAAAGGACGTTACCCGCGCAAGAACTTCCATCAGCAGCACCTGCAACAGTACCCACAACAATTCCAGATGCAGCCACGCTCAGTGGGCCGCAATGTGGGCCAAGGCGCCGGCGCAGCGCACGGTGAGAGGTCACCCCTACGTTTCAGCATCAGCTTCACAGTGTAAAAAACAAAACTAAAGTGACTGCAAACGCCAGCTGGCTTAATTACTCTAATAATAATAGGAAGAAAGACACATAACGCTTACCATTTAATTATTAGATGACAAAGTAAGCTCAGCTGCGTGTGAGCTGGTGTATTTTCAAGTCAAAACACAAAACAAACCCTGTTATGAATAAAGAGAACCTGAACTATGCAATATCGAGCACCCTTTTGTTATTTGGTCAAGACGTTAGTAGCAGTAAGTGGTTTTTATTAAAAATCATAATAAAAAGGAAGGAAAAGATTTTTGCTAACCCCGGCATCTGCCATCGATACTGAAGCACCTGAGCTGGGGCAGCGGAAATTAAGTATACCAGGCAGAATGGAGAAATGAAATGAAAGAGGTGAGGGGACAGGAAGAAAGGATAGAGGGGAGGTAATATACACAAGCTATTTACACAATAAGAAATGTGTCCAGGTTGTGCGCGTGATTAGTTCATGATGGAGCAATAAAAACACACGCGTACAGCCCTATGTTGACTACAAATGGAGTGGGGCGTCCAGTTGTTAATCGTCCAAGGTAGCACTCGCGGAGCGTTCGGTCACTGCTTGTAACTACCTGGCCGAGAACAGACGGGACGTCAAGCCCGTCTGTTCGAGGAACGCACACAGGTTCACCAAGGTTTGCTCACGGGTGTGCGCACTGCCCTGCGGCCACAAGACGTTAATAATAATAATAATAATAATAATAATAATAATAATAATAATAATAATAATAATAATAATAATAATAATAATAATAATAATAATAATAATAATAATAATAATAATAATAATAATAATAATAAGTTTTAGGGAAAGAAAATGGCGCAGTATCTGTCTCATATATCGGTGGACACCTGAACCGCGCCATAAGGGAAGGGATAAAGGAGGGAGTGAAAGAAGAAAAGAAGAAAAAGGTGCCGTAGTGGAAGGGTCAGGAATAATTTCGACCACCTGGAGATCTTTACGAGCACTGACATCGCACGGCACACGGGCGCCTTAGCGTTTTGCCTCCATAAAAAACCACAAGACGTTAGAAAATTTCATTTGACGATGTCCAGTTGACCTGGTTCGTACTTTTTCCGCGTCCTTGATTTCTTGACGTTTCTAGTGCCGTACTTGATAGTTGCTAGCCTTCCAACTGCATAGATATTGTTGAGCTGGTCGAAATTTGATCTCTGGTGAAGGAGAAATACACTGAAACAAGAAAGCACTTCGATCACGTCACGTTTTTCCCCTGGCACTTCCTAGAGTTAACTCACGATGTTTTAGTGAAGCCTCGGAAACATTCTTTGCAACGCTGCGGTGCTAGTATTATTGTACGCAGATTCAAGTAAAATCACGCAGTGAAACGAAATTAATTGCAGTATCGGCAACAGCTAATCAAAAAGCTAAGAAAAATGTTAGAAACCTAAGGCACGTGAGCGGTAAGCAATTAGGGGCGTAATGGTTTAGATGACGAAGAGGCTTTTGTTTTATTTTGTGTACTTGCCTCTAAGACATTCGCATTCGAGCACAAGCAAACTACAGTACAAGTCGCTGTTCTCTGACATGAACATCATTCTAAAGTAGCGCGTAGGTCGTAAAACTGCGGTTACTTAAGCGACCCATACGTCGCCATTAGCGACTGCCTCCTTAAGGCTGGCAGCAACTTTAAGGCGGGAAGGACTTAAGTGGAATTCGACAGCGTACGAGCACCGTGACCGGAGTTTTTTGCGGATAAAAAATTTTTATTATGGCAGTGTTATGCAAGTCAGAAAGAATTGGAAAGAAAAACCGTGCTTCAGTAATAGTGGTAGACACTCCTATTACCTTACTGCAGGAAGAATACCGATCTCAAGTAGAAAATTCTCTTGAAAAAGATAGCTCTCTGGTATTCGCCCAATTGAGCCCACTGATTTGTCTAGCCACTGCAGGAAAGCATGACCGAAAGGGAAACGAGCAGTTTCAAAGTCACGAGAGGGGCACATTCGTTCCAAACTCTTTTCCTTTCCGAAACACGAATCACCTTAGGCCCTTGAGGAGCATCGCATAGTTGCTGGGACCAGAGTGCTAAAACGCAACTTCCCACGACGCAAAGCTAATACACCTGTCCGTAAAGTTAAGCCTAAACTTGCAATGCTAGGAATTCTCGAGATTTCATGTGCATGTTGGCGGGACGGTAACGCAGGATCGTCGCTGGCCGCGCCTCCGAGCTACAAGGAACTGTCCACGTGCCGTCCGTCCGGCGGCGGAGGCAGTTACCACCAGTCATCGCGCCAGCCTCCGGGATCAGCGTCGAGCAGAAGGCAGGCTGACCTGGAGGCAGCCCGCGTGCCCATAATCAGCAACAAGTACGCGCTAGGGGAGGACGCCGGCAGCCCTGCGGCGTCACACGAATACAGGACGCCTCCTGCCCGAACAGGGTAGGTCACTTCCGCTTCACACTACTGTGGAGTCCAGAGGGAAAGGAGGTGGAAAGTTGTAGTGTATTTTGTAGAAATTATATGATAATAATAATAATTGGTTTTGGGGAAGGGAAATGGCGCAGTATCTGTCTCATATATCGGCGTACACCTGAACTGCGCCGTAAGGAAAGGGATAAAGGAGGGAGTGAAAGAAGAAAGGAAGAAAGAGGTGCCGTAGTGGAGGGCTCCGGAACAATTTCGACCTCCCAATTCATTTTTTGCCTCCTTTTCAAAGGCCTTCACTATCAAAAGCCTCGCTTTTTATAGTGAAGGTGACGAACTGCATTGGTTGAACAGAGCTGATTCTTTGCCCAGTTGGTTTTAAATACTGATGAAGCTGTTGTAGCGCGAATCGACGAATAGGTGAGACATGGAATAACACGAGGCTAATTTTCAACTGAATAATATTAATAGCCCTAAATCATATATTCAGAAGCGAGAACACAAAATATAAAGAAAACAAATCATGCTCAACCTAGTGTCACCCGGGAACATTATTTCTTTATCAAAATATAAACTGATGTCACACATAAATCATTCCCCGTCCCCCAAATCCCTCCCCGACACTGCCGACTTGGGTTGCTTGCTATCAACCCTGACGTCATCATAGGTGGCATTAGATCAGCCCACGATAACGGGCACAAAGATGAATCTGAGAATGAATCGTTTCTAAATACAACCCGATAAGAATAAGTACGAAGGTAGTTTTCAAAGCATAACAAAGGTATGAATTCCGTAGCTGGAGAGAATATTCCAACTGCAGCAGGTCTCCAAAACTTAACAGTAGAAGTAGGAGAGCCGTGCCAAAGAGGCATCAAGGCTGGACTCAATACAACCTGCGTGCTGTTTCTTTATGCTCTGTGTAACTTTCTCGGACAAAAATTTTGAAAATTGAAAAATTGTAAGATACGGTATGGAAATATTGAAGGTAATGGTCCATTCTTCTGGTATATAGCACATAATTTTTCTTTTAAAGTGTTTCCATCGGTCGCATTGAACAGTTATGACTGCCATAAAAAACCAATGGGGAACGCTCTTGACGGTAGCAAAAACTTTAATAGAAAAAAATGTACGACTACAGTCGGGTGATCTACGGGTATATTGAATGTTACAGTAAAATCCTGCATTAAATGAAAAAAAAATATGCGTTCATAAGCGGCTCTAAAATTTTTTGTCCAAAATTGCTGGATATGGTCGCTTCACACGACTCATTCGCAATCACCGAAATGCACATCATCCCTATCACTTGGTTTGTTCTCCATGGGTCATCGTGTAGCTTCTATGAAAGGCTCATACTGTGCAGACTGAACTGTTCTGTCTCCTTACTGTCACAGAAAACTAAACTCCACGTGTTCCTCAACATGCCCGCAGTAATATGGTGCTCGTCAAGTGCTCAAGCATTTATTAGTACGCGTATCATATCCACGTCCCTTCCTTTTTCTTGAATCCCTGCAGACGGCGCGCCTGGCGCGAAGATGGCGGCGAACTGGCAGACGACGAGTCCGGTGAACGCACTGGAAGACGACGACGATGAAGTGGGCGACGAAGAGGAGGACGAGGTCGTGGGTTCGGTGCCCATCTGGTTGTGCTGCGCCATCGTGGTGGGCTACATCTGCGGCGGCGCCTGGCTCTTCTATTCGTGGGAAGGCTGGGGCTATCTGGACAGCGCCTACTTCTGCTTCGTCACGCTCACCACCATCGGCTTCGGTGACCTGGTGCCCGGAACGGCCCTCTCCGACGACCAGACGGTCACGCTAGCCGTCTGCGCCGTCTACCTTCTGTTCGGCATGGCGCTGCTGGCCATGTCGTTCAACTTGGTCCAGGAAGAAGTGACCCGCTCAGTGAAGTGCGTCGGACGCAGGCTGGGGATCATTTCGGACAGGGACGACGACCGCTGACGTCGTGGCGGAAAAATGCGATGGACCAGCAATGGATGCGGAACAAACGTCGTTTCGCCCCCGAGTGGCCCCACACGGGAGGTTGTAGAATGAGCGGGCGGAACGTTCAAGCGAAGCCTGAAGCCTAGCAAAGACAGCGCGCTACCACTGGCCGCTGGAAGTTCTGTGGTCAACTAAGCGCTCAACCCGCGCTGCAGAACGCGGCAATGGAAGTCGGGTTTCTTTAGAGAAAAAAAAGGACTAATAAGTGGCGGTAAATGAAGTGTGTAGTATTCGGACATTATAGCCCGGTGTCATTGGGTTAGACACTGTCAGTGACAGGGTTGGTGGCGTATGCCCTGAACGATGACACGAATAATCGGTAGCTAGAATCAAGCCCGCACTGTGTCACCACCGTTTGTATGAGCTCACTGCTTACGTGGGCCGCACTTACGGATCGCCGTTGGAGTAATAGCGTGCTTAAGGTATTAGCCTTTACGTGCGATTATTTTGCGAGCAAGCGCTTTCACTAGCGACAGAGAGGGTGGACACCCCCATTGTGAAAGGAATGGTGCGTGAAATTCTCTAAGAACACGACAGAACATGCAGGTAAAGACGACGCCTTGTCTGAGGTAGCTAAGACTAAACAGATTGGGCGCTGACATTTCCTTTCGCGGCGGCAGACCTCGCCGCGGAAATCAGTATAAAGTGCGATTTTACGCAATACAACTACGTGATGTGCCACAGCGCTCGGTATTTTCGTTATTCGGGCATCTTTCGCTATAGCGAGAGGTGATCGGGACATTAAGTGCGTCACCACACAGAAAGGCTGGACACAGTCTTTCGCTTAGCGGCACAAACGATGGGAGTTGCTAACAATCTCTGTTAATCATATGATTAAGTTGTTCCTAGCCACTGTGCATCTGAAGGAATACAAAGGAAAGAATGAAGCTTGCCGTCTCGCACGAATAACAGGAAGTGGCGAGTATCACAGGACCTGCTGCGTTGACGCCCGGACTTAATATAAAATGCCCGGCTCCTTCAGACAGTCTTTGCACCCACAGAGAAGAGCGCACCTGCGCTCGAAGAGCAGGTGTCATTAACAATTCTTGAGAAACGTGGAAAAAATGTGGAGCAGACTGATCCAGAGCCGCGCGCGTGATTTTAGAGTGAACGCGTTCCTAGTGTCGCCGTGAGTGATTAAACGGCGCCGAGTGCAGATGGCAGCGAAGTGCCAGATGCCAGGTGGTCACTCACGTAGACTTGTACGTACGTGACGGACTGACTTAACTGATATACCTCGTTGAAATAAGGTTCCTGCAAGTACCGCGAGACTTGGCAGAGACCGCAAAACTTTTCATTTTGCCTTGCTTGCGTTGGTCCCCTTCGTGACATTCGTGGGCTGACAGCCTGCTGCACATCGTCTACGGCGGAAGACGACGAGACAGAACTATTTTTACAGGAGTCGAGCTGTGTACATATTTCTAATAATAAAGAAGACATCAGCTCACGAGACCAAGATATTGTCCCAAACGAGTCTGAGTGTGTGCGTTGTTTTTTTAAACGCGACAGGCTTAAAGGCCTCGTTTCCCAGAAATGCCGGAGTCGGGTTTCGGTGTCGCGCATCGGCGTTGTGAATGAAACATCACGAGCATGACTCTGGTAGGTGGTGGTAGGGGCAACCTAGTAGGCAGGTGGGCTACCTAGGTGATGTGGCCATGCGGCTTCATCACAACCTGCCCCTTCGCACAGTGAGCAAACTGCCTACCATAGCAAGTGGCAGTTAAATTAATGACTGGTCGCTCGGGAAGATCAACCTGGGTCGTACAAAGCCCACCGCTGCGAGCATCTATATATATATATATATATATATATATATAAATATATATATAATATATATATATATTTATATATATATATATATATATATATATATAATATATATATATATATATATATATATATATATAAAAACAACCATGCCGCTGGTGAACACTCTCAAGGCTCGCTAACACCCAGTAAACATAAATACCCACGAGAGCAGCAGATTGGACAGCCGTCGCCGTAGCTTCAGTTGGTAAGAGCAACCGACGCGATATTCGGAGGTCGTGGGTTCGGGATCCCACCGGCGGCATGGTTGTTTTTTCTGCTGCTTTATAAGTAATTTTCTTTAAGTGATTTATTAATCTAAGTATTATTATCCCACTGATAAGCATAACCCATTAAAAAAAAAATTAACGTTCCCCTATGCACCTTGGTTTCGGTGACTGTTGGCTCCCTTCATAATTTCTCAAACGGGCCCCTCATTTCCTTTAACTTGTCTGCTAATAGCTTAGAGAGGGTCTCGGTTCTGGCAGTCTTGATGCCATAGGTAGCATAAGAGGGCTCTCGCACAGTTTCCGCCCTCGCCGTTAGATGACGTTCTACGTCACGCTCGCGGTATTACAGGACGTGCTACGTCCGCCGCTATGGTCGAGGGTGGCGCTGGTGAACACTCTCAAGGCTCGCTAACACCCAGTAAACATAAATACCCACGAGAGCAGCAGATTGGACAGCCGTCGCCGTAGCTCAGTTGGTAAGAGCACCGGACGCGATATTCGGAGGTCGTGGGTTCGGATCCCACCGGCGGCATGGTTGTTTTTTCTGCTGCTTTATAAGTAATTTTCTTTAAGTGATTTATTAATCTAAGTATTATTATCCCACTGATAAGCATAACCCATTAAAAAAAATAATAAAAAAAAAATTAACGTTCCCCTATGCACCTTGGTTTCGGTGACTGTTGGCTCCCTTCATAAATTTCTCAAACGGGCCCCTCATTTCCTTTAACTTGTCTGCTAATATATATATATATATATATATATATATATATATATATATATATATTTAAGAGAAGTGGGCACTTCTACAAAGACACTTTTATTTATCAACGTTTCGACCGCGGTGCGGTCTTCTTCAGGACTGAAGAAGACCGCACCGCGGTCGAAACGTTGATAAATAAAAGTGTCTTTGTAGAAGTGCCCACTTCTCTTAAATATTTATTCTGCGGAGCCAACGCAACCTACGTTCGTAACATATATATATATATATATATATTAGAATTAATTACGCTACCGCGTCATACCCTCAAAGTGGACCTTACAGGGTCCTTCTAAATATTTTGGTACATTTCGGACAACTCAGTGCAGCAAAACACTCATACTCAGAGCTATGGCAAATGACTCTAACTCAAAGCATTTATTGTCTCCTTTTATACAGAAAGCACATTTACACGTTCAGTATGAATCAGGGCGCAGAATATACTGCAAAGCAATATTTTTTACTAATTGGTTTCAGTTTCTCAAACGTCGGACCTTTCTACTATCGACAGCATCCTGATGGTGCGGTGTACTACTCCAAACCAAAGCGTTAAGTGTTGTTCGCACACTTTTTTTTAGCGCACGGCAATTCAACACGCGGTGATTCAAAGACGCTGTCTGCCGTGACCGTAACATGCGACAATTGGAAGCCTTGCAATTTGAATGAGAGCCATTTACTCCTTCACTCCACCGCGAGTAGCGTTTTGACTGCAGCAAACACAAATGCCTATACCGCGGCCTGGTGACCACAGGGCAGTATGCAGTACGAAATCAGAATCTTTAATGATGACCTGATTGACACCCAACTGGTGGTGTCATCATCGCACAAGGGCCGTTAAACTGAAATGATACCACGTTGACAGCTGGACTCGCAGGAATCGAAAGAGTAACTAGTATGCAGAAAAGGCTTAATAATAAAAAAATAAAAAGGATGCCTGCAAATATTACGTCAATTTCCACATTTGACAAGGATTTCTATCGTCATAAAGAA
>NC_135498.1:19619776-19737276 GCF_052857255.1 Amblyomma americanum | reverse complement strand
AAAAGCTTGTTGGTGAGATATTTAAGACTTCGAATATATATATATATATATATATATATATATATATATATATATATATATATATATATATATATATATATATATATATATATATATATATATATATATATATATATATATATATATATATATATATATATAACGCCTGCGATAGATAAATACCGGAAAATTTTCCTGATGAAGTTATCAATGCAAATTACTTCGCATCCGCCGCACTTCTGAAGCATTCATGGCAAAATTACTTTTGAAAGGTAATTAAATTACCTTGTTAGTTACTTCCATGAAAATTCCAACATTTAATAAGTTATTTTACCAAATACTGTTCGGACAAAAGTAATGACATTATACTGAAGTTACTTTAAAAAAGTAATGCAACTGCTCTTAGATTACTTTTTTATTTCTCACACAGAAAAAATACACTAGATGAAGCTCCTAGAATAATTTCATATTTCTGGGTTTATTGCATCTTAGGAGCAGCTGAACTTCGAAGTGGGAGTTGAAATTTATGCCCTGCTTCGAAGAAAGAGCGCGCTTCACCATCCTGAATAGTTGTTCTAGTCATGGATTTTAGGACAACCTATCTCGTGCATGATGAAATACGTTTTCAGCCTCAGGTACAACTAAAAAATCATAAAATCGCGTGCCGGTATATATGTGTTCGTATATAGCGCCAGAAGCAATATACCTTTCCCTTTTCCAATTTTCAAGATGGCGGCTAAGGCCACGCGCGTATCGCCACTCACCCGCGTGTACAACTTAGCTGACTTGCTGGCCCAAGCCTATAGCCCGTAGCTCCTGCTTTCAAGATGCAACACCAGGGAGACGAAAGATCAAATCTTCGCCGGCACAAAAAACAGTGCTGCATTCTTAACAAACGTAATTTACACAGTAATTAATTACTTTCGCTCCCAAAATACTGCCTACAAAATTCATTACATTAATAAATTACAACACGAGAAAAGTAATTAAGTACATTAATGATTATAAAAAAAAGTAATAAAATTATTGTAACTTCGTAGTACTTTATTTACTGTCATGTCTGTTTTGAAGCATTCTGCAGCATTACTAAGCATATTTCCACAGCCTCGTCGAATTGCTTTCTTCCTTACTTTGTTTCTTTTTTTTTATCAGCTTCTTTTTTTCTCCGCAAGTTGGAAGCCTGGACTTGACGATATCCAGAGCTGACAGCGCATATCCATCGGTTAAAAATAGTAGTTCCGTCTTTCGAGATGACCGGGCGGCGCACATGGCAGCGCTTGTGGTCATGAACACGGTACTCAAGATGGGTATACAGGTGTTTATAAGACGCCCAGAGCAGCTGGCGGTGCCAAGGTTGGACTGAACGGCTCCCTTTGAATCGTTCGACGAGTAAACGAACTACCGGTCACGCAACAAAAACAAAGATGAGGCCAAAAAAAAAAACGTATAAGGCAGCGCGCCTTAACACCGTGCAGTCTGGGATGACTGCAGTCACGTTTTACGGGTTCTTTTTTTTTTTACACGAAGGGCCAGGCATTGAAGGTTCATTTTGACGCCAGTGAAAGCCAAATGAACGATCATCTGTTCGAACTAAACAGAAATAGCCCTGAATGCTAGCGATATCAAACTATACGGAAGAAAAGAAAGCGCATATCAAGGAGAACGAAACTGCAATTCGATTCACAAAGCAATAGGCTGGAACGCTCAACAGCATAGTATGTATTGTGAGGTAGGCTGGCCTTGGCCTGTTTCATTGTGACACTGAAACAGGACATTGCATTAAAATTTAATTACATGTACGTTTTTAATTACTTCCTTGTATTAAATGCACGTGCGACGGTTATAGAATTTGCGGCCTCATAATCGACGACAGAATGCCATAGCTGCAAAGCCACCGTGGAAACTACGATAGGGTAGGCGTGAGATGGCATGGTATGCTGTTGTGTTGTGTGGCGTGGCCTGGGTGTGGGTGTGGGTTTCGGTGCGGGTAGGGGTGAGGGCGCGGGTGCGGGTTCTGCTCGGTTCGGTGTGGTGTGATGTGGTGACTGTATTACAACTCGCTTCCAAGGACAGAAAACTGAACGAATTTCCGTCGCGAGATCCCTAGGCCCAAAGCATTGGCAATGTGAGCGAAATTTAGTGCAACCCTTGATGTTTGCGATTCAGCTTTACAGTCTTCATCCATCTACTTACGCGCACGATTTTCTGTTGACTTATACTCGAGCGCTGCAAAAATAAAGTTTAATTCAGGGCTGTCATTTAGGCTTTCTTAGCCTGTGTATCGTTGCAGTGCGGTATGTACATACATGGATAATAACACAGAGAGTGTAGCGATGTGCTCGCTGCAAACCTGCAGCTCACTTATAGTGAGGGCTACGAAAATAGTAATGCACCAAAGCTGCCATCCAGCCGATACTGAACAGTTCCGGCAACGAACACGCGCACAAGTATGTGAAGCCGTTCCAGCCGCCGACAAGCGGAATATACGTTAAAAACAATAGACCACATCTTCCTTTCAAACCTAACCTGCCTTTCTGAAAAGCTCCATCAATTTGAAGCCTGGAACGTTTCGCAGCATTTTTATCCTCAATAGGGCTTAGGGAAGCCCGCTTAACTGTCGGCTGTTCTTCGCCTTTCGCGAATACTCTGGAACTTTCCAAAATCAGCGTGTAAGCGTCACAGCCGCTGGAGGCCATCGTAGCCATTGCGTCAATGTCGCACGTAACCGAACAGACACCCACGAGCTTCATCCTGGACTCACTGACGGTGCAGTTGGCTCTAGGCAGACAAGGAGGACACAGCGTGAAGCGTGACACTGAAGACAGAAACGATGACGTCAGTGTTTTTTGCCTGTCTTGTATCCGCGAACCAAGGGCCGGTGAGCGTTGCATAAAAGAGATTGTCAAGTCGATAGCACCGTTCACGCAATGGCCTCAGGGCGGCTGAGTGACCTCAGTCCCTTCATTACAGAAGCTGAAAACCACACAAATCGACAAAATATAACAGTGGATCTGAGTTTCATGCTTCATCAAGGCGGTAGAGATCTCGAACATCGCTACATTTTTTTTATGTCTATGTTACGTTAGTCGGTTGGGATGAAATGATTATGTTGAGCAGTCAGGTAAGCGCACTTTTGTGATATACATCGTTTTTTTTTCAGTATAATCGGAACTAAATAAAATCCGACCCTTTGCAGGTATAGAATTGAGGGCCATAGACAAGTCAGGGCAGCCGCTTTGCAAACTAAGCTAACGAGAATGGTTAGCTAACCGGATGACTAAATAATACCATGACTCGGGAGTAACATCTAGTCTCAGGAGGTCCCTGTATGAAGCATTGCTCCAGCTAGGTGCAAAGCCAAGTTATAAATGCCCTTCGAAAGGATTCTCGACCATTATCACTACATTCCGAGGGCGTACCCAATTGGGAGCCGTGTCCCACGCAGAGCTGGAAGCCAAGCGCATTGCAAACAAAAACCAGGGCTAGGGCAACAACAGGGAACGAAGGAAGCGCCGCCTCCTAGCCTCATTGCTTCGGGACCAATTTGTCACCAAAGCGACCATCGTTGTTCGTCCTTTGTTCCTCTCGAGAGAGTCAGCCGTGGCGGCGCCAATTCCCTCCCTCCCAGCCTCACCCTGCACATTTTCCTCCGCCCCAGACTCTTCTCCTTTCCGCTTTCTATCTTTTACCCACCTGCGTCATGCAAGCGCTGCTGAGCTCTGCGATCTCTGCTCGACAAATCTCTCCGTTTCATTGGACAGAAGAGCGTGCTTTTTCTAGCTACGCCGCGTTGCTGTTGGGTTCCTTCTTTCTCCACTCCTCCTCTCCAACATTCAACCCCGCGCAGCTGCGAAGGAACAGAATAGGTTTTGTTTGTCATGGGCTCTTGTTTCGTGTCCCTTGTTATCTTAGCTTGTTGTTGATGATAATGTTTATTGACTAAATTCAAAGTGAACCCCTTGGTTGGAGTCCCTATTTCAGGATTCTATTGGTGAAAGGCCCCGCCGCGGTGGCTCAGTGGTTAGGGCGCTCGACTACTGATCCGGAGTTCCCGGGCTCGAACCCGACCGCGGCGGCTGCGTTTTTATGGAGGAAAAACGCTAAGGCGCCCGTGTGCTGTGCGATGTCAGTGCACGTTAAAGATCCCCAGGTGGTCGAAATTATTCCGGAGCCCTCCACTACGGCACCTATTCTTCCTTTCTTCTTTCACTCCCTCCCTTATCCCTTCCCTTACGGCGCGGTTCAGGTGTCCAACGATATATGAGACAGATACTGCGTCATTTCCTTTCCCCAAAAACCAATTATTATTATTGGTGAAAGCTGCTACAGCCGAAACAAGGTTTACGGGTACAATTCCGTTTTCTGCACATTCTGCATAAAAAGCCGGAAATGTACGTGTTTTGTTGGTGGCGATGAAAATACAGCTAGTTGCTGAATTTATCTCTGTAGTCCCCTATGTAGAAGGTGCTGGACCTCTTGATGTAAGCATCGTGTTTTCGTGTGAACTTCAGAAAATTTTCAGCACAATTTCTGACCTTCCTTTTCAATTCATTGTTGCCCGGTTGCTTTCTTTTTAATTTACCGTCTCTAAATAGTCTATCTGATCTGCTGCATCATGTCTGAAAGAGGCACACAATTTGCTTCATTAATGCCAGATATTTTTTCATGCATATTTTTTTTTACCGATCCAGCACCATCTTAGATTATTTCTCTCATTATTCTTCGTCTTATTGTAGTCAATAAGCCCTGAGGTTTAGAAAGGCACGTTTTGAGCCTTCGTTTTCGAGTAAATTTGATATGGCAAAATTCTTGAACATAGCAAAAATTTTTTAAAAATCGGTTTAGAGACGACTTTTACCCGGAAATGCGCCTTCTGGAGAATGCATGTTTTTCAGTCCACAAATCTAAACACACTGCACAAATCTTAGCGCATATGTTGTGCTTATTTCAAAGGCGTTTTTTTGGCTGACTGGTGACCCTGAACCTATTTTAGCTTTTGTTATTAAAACGATAACATTGCAGGTACTGTGCACGAGAAAATACGGCGTCTGTCCGTCCGTCTGAACGCCCTTGCAAATAAAACGAAGGTGGCACACCTGCCCACCATTGCAGGTGGGAATGAAATAATTCAAATAAATTCAATGCGAGTGCCACCTGCATACCGTGACATTGCGCATCAGCTCATTGGTTGAGAGATAGACAGCCTCGAGAAAAACTGTCTCTTCAAAAATGAGCCTTACGGGAGCTCATGCTCTGGCCTATCGAAGAAATCAGTTAAGAGCATTGCCGACCCACCCGAAGCTTAAGACGGATAAACGGAAGTTTTTTGAATAAGCGCCGGCGCCGATGTCTCCCGAAGGTGCCGCGGTTGGAAGGGCTTTGGACTGCGTGGGGAGCACTTCGTACGCCGAACGTTCCGAGGGAAGTGCAGTGGTTGGCTACTGGGAGCGTGCCCTCCGGTCGCCCGACCTGGTTGATCAGCGCCAGCCGGTCACCCGGGCTGCGGCGGACACGAGGGCTGTTGGGGCCCTGAACTAAGGGCTCAACTCCCAGGCCGAAGTTACTCACGACCGGACCAATAAATATATGTTCCACCATCCTTGTTGCCTACTGATCATTTGTGCTTAATGTGTAAATAAAATCAGTGAGCTAAGTTTTTATCGACTGGATCAAGTTTTATGATTAGGCCATCGAATAGCGGCAGCGACGCATAGTTACAACAGGTGCCCTCCACCAAATAGCACTCAGCATTCAACATATAGGTCTCGAATAATAGACCACCAGAAAAGGCTGGCATATCTTCCCTGGGCATTTTAATCCTGGTAGTTTTTACTACAGATACACAATTTCAAATTCTTGTGCACCCTCTTAGAACAAGGTACAATGTATCTTATGTCTTCAATGAAAATCGCAAGCTGCACTATTTGGTTTCACACTGCTTTTAGAAGTGAACAGCGCGATAAAACGACAGGAACAAAGAAAGGCAACACATCACAAGCGCTGCCAACAGCACCTTATATTTCCGTAACTCTTAAATAAGTATACGTGTATTCTGCAGGTTACCTTGTAACCTTCGTTTTTTTCCCCCTCAGTGGCTAGTAATTTAGAAGTCACGCAATGTGCCAGTCAGTCCTTTTTTCTTTTTTCCTGAAGACAGAACGACTAATACGTAACGCTAAACTTGAGCGTCTCCGCCCAGAGACTTAAACGCTATTTTGTCGCCCCGCCGTTCTCTAGGTGTTGCCCCACCGCGGCAGGCAGGCACCGCAAGCGCCAGGAAGAAGAAGAGCTTCTCGCGTTATTGTCGCGTCGCCGCTGCCCTTTGTGCCGTCCCAGCAGCCCCTCCCCCCTTCACCTCCCCCACCCTTCGTCGTTTTGGTTATTTTCGCCCGTTCTTCGCCGTCGTCGCAGCCTCCGCGGCGCTTTCAAAATAGAGCCGCCGTGCCCTGTGTCCCAAACGCAGGCCGCGGGGCGCCCGAATCTCTCCTCTTCATCGGGCACCCCTTCCCTTCCCTCAGTCCTCCTTGCCCCTGATGGCTGCAGCGCGATGGCCGCGGCCGCTGCTAAATCCGATCGCTGCGCGCAGGACGACGCAGATCGGCGCACACCTGCGCGAGTTTGGCGGTCCTACCATCCGCTCGCGCGTGGCGACGCGAGCCGCACGAAGAGCCAGAACAGTTGGCCGAATGTCGAATGTCGCAACGCCGAATGTCGCACACGCAGTGTGACGTTGTTTCCAATTTGCCGCAAAACGAGAACCTCACGAGCTTCAGCAAGTCAGCTCCGATGAGGGCCTCATACTCCTTTCGAAAGACCCCGCCGACATACTCGCGAGTCTGCAGAATTTCTAGCACGAATGCATGCTTCACATCATGCCACATGGAACGACCCAAGCTACACAAAAGCTAGATCCTCACCAATCCAATGCCCCTATCATCCCATTTCCCCTGACAACGGCTTCAAGCCTTCCTTTCCTAAAAAAAATATTCTCTTCACTCAATGCATTAGCATTGACAGGCTCAAATATGTACCCCTACTCCCACCTGTGGCTTAGTGGCTTTAGCATCCGGCTATTAAGCGTTGCAATCTAGTGGAATGGAAACCAGGCCGCAGAGGTCGCATTTCGATGGAGGCTGAATCCTAAATGGTGTCCGTGCTTTATACGGTGTCAGCGCACGACAAAATAAAACTCAGGTGGTCGAAATTACTCTGCAGAGCCCTTAATCACGAGTTTTTTTATGTATCACGCTTAGTTGCGGGACGTGAACGCCGCACACCATACCACGCCACACCACACCACACCACACCATATCATACCACACCACACCATACCATACCATACCATACCATACCACACCACACCACACCACATGATACCATACATACCATACCACACCATACCAACTATCCCTACCATACCGCACCGCACCACACCACACCACACGATACCATACATACCATACCACACCATACCAACTATCCCTACCATACCGCACCGCACCATATAGTGTCATACCACTTCATATTATTTTTAGCGTTGCGCTCAAAACCGTACCAAACAATTTTCGGACCAATATCCAGAGCCTAGTTTTAGGCCTGATGACACACATAGGTCTGATACACACTGGCAAAGATTGAAAAGAAGCGTATGACAAAAAATACAAGCTAGAAAAGGAATAAGCGACACCGAACGAAAAGCTAGACGGTCAGGTAACAGCAAAAATTAAGGGGATGCTTAATTATCTTTATAGAAAGACAATGCGTTAGCATTAGGTCCCTTGCTTTCTATTTCTCCTCTTGTTTTCTTATCTTCTCTTCATATCTCTTACATATTTTGCCAGGTATTAAAGATTCCTCATTAAAGATTCCTCACTCAACTTTGCTGTGTTTTTTGCTGTGTATTTCGCTGAGTCATTCGTATTTCTTCTCGTTGCAGCCGCCTTCGTTCTAGCCTTTCCCTCTTCTCCTCAGAACACGTGGAGAGGGGGATAAGCCTCCCTCCCCCTTCCAACAGTGGCAGGTGGAAAGTGTAAACAACACTACGCCACCGGACACTATTTTACGATGAGGCTTCTGATACTAACACGTTAAAAGCAGCAAATTATCTTCTTTGCAGCAAAAATAAAATGAGCCTGGCACAAATTGATTTAATCAGAAGTCAATTGGGGAAATCCCGAACTAGCCACGCTTGCGCATGCTCATTTCTGGCCGGCCGAGGCCGAAACGGCAGTAAGTGTCGAAGCGGGCAACATTGTGCGGAACTTCCATCCCTTGTTGCGGTGCAGCGTTTTAGGATATCACCGGCCCGGCCAGGCCTGACCCGAACCAACCACGTTTACTCGCGCTTTGAATCGAATCGAACTGGTTCATGAGGCTGAATTTGGCCTCTCGGACTTGCGTGTTTTTTTCTTTGAAATGATGCGCTAGACATTATTATTCACATAGATCACCGCGTGATATTCGCCATTCGCCTACGACCACTAAATAATTTATAATTGAATTTAGTCTTGACGCTATTTAGGTTTCATCAACCGGACGATGACTATGACGCGTAGTTGGCCTTTAGGTAACGTGAGGCACGACAAAGAAAAAACGGAAATATAACTGCTGGTACGTCGTTGGCGTCATTCCAGCTGTTGAAACATGCTGGTTTAATTGTGAAATGAACTAAAACTACGCATCAGCGTTTATATTGGAGTTTTTTTCGTGCATCATGTGACCTAAAAGCCAACTGCACGTCACAGCTATCGTTTGGTTGATGAAACAGAAACCGAAACGTCATGAGAAAAGAAATTAAATTTATTTAGTGGTCGTAGACGAATACCACGCGGTTATGTATGTGTTCTAATGTCCAACGCATCATCTGAAGGAAGAAAACACGCAAATTAAATCGGGTGTTTATAGTCCTCTAAGCGAGCGTCTCATCCGGCTGACTCTGCCCATTTCCCGAAAGCGGCTGATTCCGTCGGATTTGACGTTCTTTCAACCCGACCCTCTACCCGATAGGCGAAATTCTACATGACGAGGCAATTCGGCTCACTTCTGTGCGGTTTATTTCGACGTTCTGCATCACATCTGTGCCAAATAAACACACACGCACGTCTCTGAGCGCATGCTTACTGTTGTTGGCGGTACGCGTAGAGGCGATGTTATAAAGCTTTTAAACAACGAGAGGGGCACGTCAGTGTTCCAGTTTTACAGGAGAGAGGCCTCTTTACATGTTCCCTCCGGAGAACCCTTAAGAGCTTCGGAGAGCCAAGAAGCGACTGCACAACACGGCCCAACGACCTCCGAGAATGCGTGGTGGCCTATGTGTGTTCTGAGCAGTCTGAGACAATGTGCGCCTGCCTTCTCCAAGTGCGCAGATACACATTGAAAGGTGGCGGAAGAACAGGCTTCAGCAAAACAAACGGTTCTCGATTTCGTTCGAATCGCACATTCTTGCATTCAGAAACTCCACAGCCGCAACGCTGCTCTGTGCTCCTAGAGCTTTTAGGGATGGCATTACCTCGTGAAAATTCCTAACTGGTAAATGATTCTCTTTTAAAATACTTTTAAGTATGCCCCCCCAGTGTTGCAGCTTGGTGCACCGAATGTACATGTATCCGCGTTTATCATATGAGTACATTAATTTGTGAATGTACGTTCTGTATTCAGACAGTTGAAAACACTCGTTTCACTCCAGCCTAATAATGTGACAGTCCGGTTAGAATATAAAAACCCTCGTTATGGACAAAAAATTGGCTGGCGGTTTAGCATCGCTAAGCACGAAATATTTAGCCAAAGCACATTTCTTTTGTTTTGTTTCTTGCAGGCGGACACCACCGCCACGTACTTGAAACAGCGAGTGAAGTGTCCACTGCCCTAGGAAGCCAGTTATGCGTGTTTTCAACTTGTTCATCCTCAGTGCCAATTTACCCAATGTATGCCGGTGGCCTATGTTCCAGTGCCGCGTTTGTGCAGCAATGTTGTCAACGCCAACGCGTGTCGCTCTAGTGCCATGTTTCTGCCACAACGTTGTCCACGCCAAGGCATGCAGCGCACATCTCTCTGTCACTACCGCCACATAGCTCAAAACGCGAATATTGGTTTGACAGTTGATAAAGACGACGATGTGCAATGCATAGGGCAAGAGTGTGTTGCAGTTTACCACGAGGCAAGATCGGCTGCGGCTATTCCCATGGAATAAAGAAAAAAAACTACGGCGATAGCATAGTGCTCTCGTGCAGTGGCCAGCGCGGCTGGTCTGTTTGCGCAGCCGCGGGTTCGAATCCCTGTCACAGCATATTTATTTTATTTATGGCTTGCCCAAGGTCATCCTCAAGGTCAAGCTTCACACAAACCGATGAGCCGGTTTCACCTCGTGCAGTAGTGGTTTCGTACTGAAAGCGCACTGGGAAAGGGCACTAAATAGAAGTCCTGTGCACGCGCATAACGCTAAATTTCTTCTCTCACAATTTGCCTAATTTCCCATCGGTAGTGCGATATTTTTTGGTACGCTAGAACAAAGACCACCACCCACCGATTTCGCCGTTGTCTGTTTGGTTAAACTTGGCTTGAAATAAAAGAAATAAAAAAAAAAATTATGCCTGCGAATGCGCTTCTAATCCGCGGCGGCGCGAACCTGTACTCCGCCTTTACCCCACCACTCTACCTCCTTATGGGAAGCTGTTCTGTCCAACTCTAGCCCGGGTGATCAGCAACGGCTGATCGCGTAGGCCTGCAAGATAACAGAAGCTATCGGAGTCGTGGACAGAGGACCCCGAACACGAAGACGTGCCTCCCGTCACCATTTCTGAACAAAGTTTTAAGTGCGAAACCACTAGTTCACGGTGTCAAGCCCAGCCAGGAATCTTTTGGCGTCCTTGATCTTGAGGGTGCAGAAATAAATTAAATATTGCCGCAAATAAGTTTCGAACCCGCGGTGCCGAGATCAGCTACGCTGGCCACTGCACGAGAGCAGTACGCGATCGCCGCAGCCGATCACGATTCTTGTTAAACTGCCACATACTCTCGTTGTTGTTGTTGTTGTTGTTGTTGTTGTTGTTGTTGTTGTTGTTGTTGTTGTTGTTGTTGTTGTTGTTGTTGTTGTTGTTGTTGTTGTTGTTGTTGTTGTTGTTGTTGTTGTTGTTGTTGTTGTTGTTGTTGTCCACATACTATGGCACATGCCCACATAGGGGAATTGGCCAAGAATTGGGGAGCACAGAGAGTTTTTGAGGTAAATAATTCCTGGACGAAATTCAAATGATTGGTAAGGACGGAAGAAGTAAACAAAAAGGAACAACAAAATGAAACTTGAAACGCATAACGCACGCAGGAGATCGAGACTGATGTTTATAGCCCAGTAGTTAAATGATAATGATAAATGTAAGAATAAAAATAATATTGAAGAAATTTAAAAAAAATTAACAGGGTAGCCGTCTTGATTCCATTAAAAAAAATTTGCACAGCAGTAAAAACAGACTTGTGGCTGTACCAAAGTATAGTGGCTCCAAACGACAATAAGACTGGGCTGCTCAAACAAAGGCCAAGCTTTTGCAGTGGTTCCTCTAAAAGCCGTCTTCTCATCATGGCGTATCGGGGACAAAACAGCAACAAAATGGTCTATGGTTTCTTGCTCACCACAGAATACACCGACGGGATTGAGCTGCGCATTGTTAATCGTAGTCTTCATCCATCTGCGGCGCTAACAGATCAGATCAGCTTAACCTCAGTCTGATATCGTCGCCAGACGTGCCGACGACTGTGCAAAGCGAAATCATTAGCCAACGAGGCTAAACACATGCTTTCACAAGTCTACTCGTCTTAACTACGTTAAAACTATACCACTTTTTTCACTACCAGCACCATGGAATGAAACTACGAGGTGTAGAACAGCCGTTGTGGAGGATATTATGACCAGGGCCCTTATCAGGTAGTTTTCAGCCTTGATATAGCTGCAATGCTTGACTTCTAGGTTCCTGTAAAAATATTAGTACAGAGTCGATCACACTTGTATAGAGTGCTCAAAAGGCGCCGTCCGAGGGAATTAAGGCGAAATTCTAAAGCAGCTATTAACTTTCACAGATAATGCTTGCGCTGGAGAGCAGCCGAATAGACACGTGAACCGCACAGGCATCAGCGCCTTAACGCTAGCATAGCGGTTGCGAAAAGATTTCGCTTCATTTGCTTCGCAGCACACGACCCGAGCGCTCTAGACAAGTGTGATCGACTCTGTACGCGTTAAAGTTGTTGCTATTTTCCAGACTCTTGAGACAGCATCCAAGAGCGCGAACCGAAAATTCACTGCAACGCCCGTCGCCGTCGAAGCGGTGGACCCAACCCAGCCACTCGGCGCCCTGGCAGGAACGGCCGGAATGCCACGCGGTATGGAGGGACAATCTTCGAGCCCCATCGGCCCGCTGCGCAGCCGGCGCGACCTGGCCGAAGGCACGCGCCAGCGACGCGGTGCGGATACTTGGAAAGCTGCCGCGGCGCGCCACAGATAAGTCGGCGTGTCGCTGGGGGGGGGGGGGGGGTTCGCGCTGCGCAGATCGGCATCGGTCCCAATCCCATTAGGCGGCGCGGTCGCGAGTGCGACGCGCGTTCGGTTAATGCTGCGGGCCGCCTCCGGAGCTTGAGCTGGAGTCCGGTCACCGGAGACGCTTATATCCACCAGGCCAAATATGGCTTCGGGAAGGCGTCAGGAAGGCGTCGGGAAGGCGTCGCGGCGTACGGAGGAAGAAAAGCTGACGACCCGCGTATCATTTCTCGCCCAGGGAAACGACTTCAAGAGTTTGGATGGTTTCAAGAGGCAGAGCTTCCCTAACGATCGTCGCCATATGAGGTCCTTCGGCTTTGAGTGCATAGCATCTGTTGTCAGCGGTGTTGTCGTCTAGAAACGGCTGGACGCAGGGTAGATCGTGTGACAACTGATGTTTGAAGACTTCGAATACCTCTACAAGCAAACAGGGCATCGCTCGTAGACTATGGACTAGAGCACTGCAATGGCCGTAATTATTGGCCCCAGCCGGAGCCGCCACTGAAGCGCAAATGTTTTTACAAGAATTTCAGTGAAAAAAAGTGAGTCCCTGTTAGAATAGAGGTCTAAAATTCTCCAGTGTCTGCTTGTGGTTGCTTTGGTCCTGTTTTTTTTTTTACCATACACAATGAAGTACACTGCCCCAAATGCCACACATACCAATTTGCTGAACGTAATCAACTGAAGCCAGTTTCCGGCCTCTTAGTTTCGGATTCAATTTTCGCAAGCATATGTCAAAGCAAATGGTTGCGGGCCTGGCTCAGGCCCGTCAGTATACACACACCGAGCCCGACCCGATCTCCGTGCCCTGCATAGACCTGGTAAAAAATTGCTCTGCCCTGTCTGAGCCCGTGCAGTGCTCTACTCTGGGCCTGGACACACAAACTAGATGAAAGTTGTGCGGGTGTCTCGTGTTCTTGTGCCACATCAAATGTCTGACTGTGACGGATTCACAAAATATTATGCCTCCCTTTTTGGCTGCCCTCATACCTAACAATTCTGGGCAAAAGCATTTTTGAGCAGGGAACAGCTTATTAACGCAATTTTTTCATACAATGCAAGATTTCGCTTTAACAATCGGTATATCTGCAGGTTACACGACGGCAGTCGTGTATTTTTTTTTCTATTAACATTTTTGCTATCGTCAAAAGCGTTCCCATTGGTTTTCTGTGACAATCCTAATATACATTTTGCTATATATCTGAATAATGGACCATTAGCTTCATTATTTCTAGAACAGTGGATTACAATTTTCCAATTTTCAAAATTTTTGTCCGAGAAAGTTGGAAATGCACTACCCATATTATAATAAAGTTTGAGGAAAAATCAGCTCAACGAGAACGGTGCAAAAAATCATAACAGAAGTCTTGAATCGGCTAGCCTTTTTCCATTAATTTAATCATTAGTACATCTCTCATCACACCTTCGCCCATCATTTATGCCCCGAGGCAATAAATCTCGCTTAAAAAAATAAAACTAGCGAAGATTGACTCAGAAATACGGTACTGCTATTTTCTTTCCGTAAGCTTGCACTTCTCGTCCTACACTACGCCAGGATTCGTAGTGTCACGTCGAAGTCTCGTGTTGGCCTCGTGCCGAGCCAGTTTATCATTCACCAACTCACCCACCCATACATACTGTACATACTAAGGCCACGGACGTGGCGAACTTGAGCTACACTCGGACCCAGCCGCGGCGGCAGAGTTTCGATAGAGGCAAAATGCATAGGTGTCCGTGTGTTGTACAGTGTCAGTGCACGCTAAGATCCCCAGGCGGACGGGGTAACTCCGGAGGTCTCCACTAAGGCATCTTTCTCCTCCTTTCACTCCTACCTTCCTCCCTTCCCTCAAGGCGTGGTTGAGGTGTCCACCGAGTTACTCCGCTGTCATACAAAATTTTGTGGTGCCGGTACTGGCACTGCACAGACTACGTTTTTGTAAATAAGCGACCGCGAGTGATCTAGAACGAAAAAAGCCACGCTGCCACATTGATCAGCCATGCTCAGCTGTTATTTCTTCAGCCAAATCAAGGTGCCGAGACGTCTGCATCGCAGGCAACCAAACCCGGACCAGGCCACCCAGCCTCTACATGCGCACGAACGAATACACACTGAAGGAACTGCGCCTACAACAAAAGTTCACGATGTGAAAAGTTTTGCAAAAAATGCCACGAAGCGGTCAGAATTCACGATATAGCCCGATTTCTGCATAAGGACCGATCACAATCATCCGCAGTCTCAATCAACCCAGCCTTCACAGCGGTAGTTCAAAGACCGCTTACTACCGAGCAACAGCTTCAGACAAAGCATTTGAGAAAACGCAGGTAAAGTGTTTGAAATAGTTTTCATTGCAAAAATTCAGATTTTAACCCATTAAGGCGCTTCGTACACATTTTCGCACATTGCGAACTCAGCTTTGTTTCAGAGTGTGCTTTAGCTAGCACTAATTTTTCATAGAATTTAGCATCCTCGACCTTACAATTATATTGCTTTCAATGGCACCTAGCGGACGCAGCAAAGAGTATTTCACACGGCGGTCACCTTGGTAATACGTTCTCTGCCAGTTTCTTGCACAGTTTTTGCACGAATACAATTTTTTTCTGGATTTCTTGCATCATCTAGAAAAAAACTGTATAGGGATCGTTGTGTATGTAGGGATTATACACAGAGATCAGGGATGATTCCGTGATCCCTTCAGATTTGATTTCATAAATCCTGGCGTTTTATTATTAGAGTAACTATTCGGACAAGTTTTGTTTGTGCGCGTAACAAATTAACCATTGGTGTTTTCCGCTGGAAAACTGTCGAATTCGCTTTGGAATCGAAATGATAAATAGCTTCTGAAAGTGCATGGTGTTTTCCGACGCCATATGCTAATGATGGTAACAATCGCACTTTATATACGCAAGCGCGTCATAGTGACGCTCGCGACGCCGTCAGAGAGGCCACTCGGTCGTTCTGGGCCCGGCGGTAAGGGGCACCGGGTTGGGGAAGCCGTTCTGCAGCCGCGCCGCGTTGAAGACGGACGAGTTGTCGGAGGGGTCGTTGATGCGAAAAAGCACCACGCCCGTCGTGAAGAAGGCGACCATGCTGAGCACCAGCGACACCGTCTTCATGAACAGGCCCGGGATGATCTGCACAAGGACGCGCGAAGACCACTGTAGCAAGGGACATCGGCTCAACGCGGCAACAAATAGGATGTGTTTCGAAACAGTACGGTGACTAAGCGCATTGTGATTGAGGGGACTACAACGCACGTCTTCCGCGTTTAACAGTATTTTATTTATTTATTTATTTATTTATTTATTTATTTATTTATTTATTTATTTATTTATTTATTTATTTATTTATTTAAACAAGAACCCACAGCGCCAAGGCATTGCAGTGGGGGGGGGGGGGGGTACAATAAGAAATACATAAACTACACAAAGTACCCACTAAGTTCCCACGGTACACAAAGTACACACAGTAACTATTTCCATCCAGTAGCGCTGATTGAGAAAGGAATCAATCGAGTTTAACCAGACAATAAATAGGAGTTCTAACGTGTTAGCGTTAAGGGTCGTCTTGTTCAGGGCGTCGTCGTGGTGATCGGCGGTGCCGTGAGCGAAAAAATCCCCGAGAAATCTTCACACGTGACCTTGCACGTCATCAAAACCTGTCCACAGTGGCAGGTGGCAATCTTCCCAACGGATTATGAGCGAACTGACCACCGTGGCAGGCAGTTACATTAATGATTGGCCGCGAGAGGTTGCTCTGGGTCGAATAAGCCCCACCGATCAAAGCAGCTGCCATCGCAGCGCAGTGACGCATCTACGCCACTGCGCCAGCAGTGGTATGAGGACTCCCAGCAATCTAAGTGTGTAAAGTAGAGAATTACCAATTCCGCATATAAAGGGAATTAACCCTTTAACGCTATCGCGTCATAACATTAAGGCGGAGCTTATAAGTGTCCCCTCCAATTTTTAACAGGCGCATACATATGACGTTCGCGTGTGGCAATAACTTCAGCAAAAGGCACAGACAAAACATTCTTCAGGTGAAAAAATACTTACTTAAAATTTTTCAAATTTAAAAATTTTTATGCCTATTTCTTCACCATCACACCCTTCCCTCAGAACGCGGTTCAGGTGTCCACTCACAGTAAAAAAAAAAAAGTTCTGCGCACTTCCTTGCCAGCCTTGTACAGGAAGATAGCCGCCAGCAGGAATTGATTGCCTCCTGTACAATTGGTTTTTGTCCTTCTCGAAGTGAAAACAACGTGGCTGAGATCATAGCTTTCCATACTACATTTAATTTCATTTCATTTATTCTACCCTCTGAGCTTTCGCATTACAGAGGGCGTGGGCCAGTGAAAAACAATACATGATCAAAAAGAGCACTATGTGTACGAGCAATATCTAAAAATGCTAAAGACAGAGTGCCAAAACATTGAGAACAAAAGTACAGAAGTAAATAAAAGGATTACGAAAAGAAAACCTTAATTATAATCTACATATGGATAAATAACACATCACAATTGGTCTGATTCTAACAGTCCGAGTAATTTGCTTTTAAAACGCGCAGGGCCGCTAGTACAAGTGGCTGTGGGTGAAAGATTATTCCAGTCACGACACGTTCATTTCAGTTAAGAAGCATTGCTCGCGATCAGCACTACCATGTCAATGACGGAGAGGCCGCCAATCTCGAACACAATGGCGTTCCAGGCCTCGGACGACGGCAAGATGAAGGCGAAGTTGTTGGCGAGGCCCATGGGCAGCATGAAGTACATGCCGTTGGCGTGGGTCTCGCGTTGCTGCGTACGAGGGAAGGGGCGAAGTGTAAAAGAGTGAGAGAAATTGTACGATCATGAAAGTCTATTGCAGTACAAAGCGTCAAAAGGGCTATTACGTCAGCGATGACAATTAAAAGATGGCGCAGGGAACTCTGCCTCTCGTATGCTTGTTTTGGGGCCACTGTTCTTTTTTTTCTTTTTCTACCCTTGAGTTTACAGTCGAAGACTCGGCTGGGGCTTTTAAGCGAGAAACAAGGACGACGCAAGCGCTGTCACTCTGTTTACGAGTCCTGTACATTTCAGTCGCAGACAAAAAAAAACGATTTCGCGAGGCGAAGTTCCGGAAAACAACTGCACGCTAGCACTGCTGCCAGAAAGATTTAATTACGTTACACAAACGTCATCAGAGGCTTACAGTCGCTTATTCAGCCACAAACTGAACAAGCCAACAGCAACGACAAAAAAATACAAACATCAAGCAACACTTAACATCTTCCCTCTACCATGGCTCTGGTTCTATTTAATGGAGACTTTTTAGTAACTCAATCAGGCATCCACTGAACTGCGGAGCAACTCTCAGATTAAAGAACATTTTATAATTTCTAGTATAACTTGGTAATCACAGTTCTGCTACGAGGCTCAGGAAGGCATTCAATGGTAAGTTTTTTTTTATAGCCGCACAGTGCTAAAACTCACATTCAGTTGTATCAGAGTCCCTGGTTATATTCAATTCTAAATAAGCTTACGGCTCAAACGTTATGAGTTCCTTCGCAAAAAAGGAACAACTGTCTCTAATTTATCGGACAGTCTGCGAAAGACTGAAATCTGATCACGGCGCCTGGTGAAATAACCACGAACTTATGGCTGGTGAAATACAACTTAAGGTTCAGATTTGAACACGTGATAACGTGACAATGCGACTTCGAGACAACAGCACGATTTTTGTAGAGGGAGGTCGTCGCAATTATTGTTTCAACGGATCAGAGCGGAGAAATTGAAGTTGGCCTGTGCCTAGAGATCGGCTCGTTCTAAGGACGAAGAGGCTACTATCAGTGAGAGCGGAGTTTTTATAAAGTATAAAAGCGAAAAAGAAAAAATGTATAGGTGGCGCTCTCACAGGCACATTTCGCAAGCAAACAAACAGCGGTAACTCCAAGAAAGAATTCCAAGCGTGTATCCCTGAGGCTATTCTACAGCGCTATTCACTTTCGAACAAGTTATCCCGGAGTCCCTTCCTCTGGCGTCGCGGGTCTTAATCGAGTGTTGTGACCTTTATATAATTTTTTTCAGCAATAAATGTTTGTTCTGCTGCCGAAAAACATCAACAATCGATCTTTATAGTACGAGCAGAAACTGGGTCCAGTCGTTCTCACTGTTCCTCTAAAGCGTGACGCGCGTGGTGCATACAAGGCCGCGGAGCCACGCTCACGACTCGCAGTTCACCTTGGTCTCGGCGATGTTCAGTATATGATGGAGGGTCATCTCCGCGTTGGTGAACTCGCTGATCACGGAGCTCATGAACACGGCCACGAACAGGTTGGACACCTGGTTCAACTTCACGGCGCTCGCCGCGTTCACGGCGTCGTAGAACAGCGTGCTGCGCTGTTTTCGCAGATGCGGAAATTAATTGTTGAGGAGAAGAAGAGGGAGAGAAAGAAAATGGAAAGGCCGAGAATGTCTACAGGACGGTCCACTGTTAAAGGGAACATGCGATAATGTGGCCGCATTTCTAACATCGAAAAAAAAACGGGCTCACAAGTATATACAGAAAGTCTAAGGTAAATTTAACCAGTGAAGGTCTGAACATATGCGTGCAAGAAAAGAACTCGGGGAACACTCTTAACGGTCATCGAACGCGCGCAGAAAGAATTTGATAAATGGGGGTTAACATCCTGAAGTTACATGTTGGTTATGAAAGACGTCGTAGTGAAAAGCTCCGGATTAATTATGACCATCTGGGTTTCTTTAAAAGAAGTTGAAATTATTTTTTTCAGAATTCGACAGAGTTAAAAGATTCGCAAGCATGAAGTTTGTATATTCGGATACAACCGAAGTCTGCAGGGAAGCTGCGCCCACATTCAGGACCTCCGCTCAAAATTCCGCCACAACAAAAAAGCAGTCCGTTGTTAAAACTTCTTGTTACCTAAACAAGAAGCTAACCACCAGGCGAAGATATTTTGGTGCCCCTGGCTTGTTTAATGCAGTCTAAAATTAAAAATCTTATTCCGTTTGCTGTTTTCATTAGTCAACGCAGTAACACAGGACGTCGCGGATCGTGGCCTATGGTTGCCAACTGCTGCTGTTCTTTTTTTAAGTTTATTCTGTTTTTTTTTTCTGCACCAGGACGCAAAATGGTGACGTAATCGCTAAATACAGGGAAGATGAAATGGTTTTTTGAGAATTCGAAGTTATATAATAATTCGAATCTACGAAGCTTCTTGTCGTTTCGCGCTTGCTTTTAAAATGATGACGTAATAAACCGCGCCAATGCTCAGGCTTCTTCTCACTGCGCTGGAGTTGTGTGAGAAAACTCGTGGTGGCGTCATTGTTGCCGAAATTTCAGATGTCTGCCGCCTTCGCCTATATGCTGCCATGCGTCGTCCGATGCCTCCAAACAATGCTTCGTGAGCCTCATCTTCGATGGCGTGGGTTTTCTTTCTTGAAAAAAGTTTCTTCGCTCAAAAAGTAGCCGCCGTATGTGATGTCATCACTGCGGCCTCTGCTTGTTTCTGTGCACTGCAGAGAAGCCTGAACGCCGACGCCGCTTTATTCGGCGATTACGCTTCGCATGCTCTACCTGCAAGTTTCACAAATTCGGCCCCTTTAAACTCATCGAATTCCAAAACCTCTTCAGTTTCCCTTTAATGCCGCAACAATCTTAATGCTTCTCCTCACCGCTTTGATGACGTGCGGTGAAGCTTAGTAATATCATGGTTTCCGAATTTTCAGATTTCTGCTGCCCTCGCCCAAATCCTGCCATGCGTCGTCTGATGCAGCCAAAAAACGCTTGGCGTGCTTTGCCTACGGCTCCCATGTTTTTTTCCCCCTTCAAGGAAACGTTTTCGGGTTGAAAGTGTACTGCCGCTGTAGATGACCTCATCGTAACCTCGCCCTACTAGGCACTGTAGCGCGTTTGGCGTTGCAACAGTCTATACTTACCGTTCACCAATGATGCTAGTTCTATCCTCCCTGATTCAAGCCCTCTTAAACTAAGACTAAAATAGTGTGACGCACCTTGTACGTCGAGCAGGCATCGGCGGTTTGAAAAAAAAAATCCGACTAAATAAGTTAAGAGCACTGACATTAACCATAACTGCAATCGAATCACGTAATTACTCTGCGCGCTTCGGCAGCATTGCATTTTACATCGCTTTAGGTGCATAAAGTGTGTTTTATTTATTTCCCAAATGACTTCACAGTCGTGTGTGGGCCCTAGACGTCCATATGAGTTAGGCCACTGCAGGTGATCTATAAAGTCAGTTTAATTATCATTATTATTTGTCTTATTATTCTGTAGAGTGCCCATGACGTCCTTTTCTTCGGACCACTGAGAATGGAGCGGTTCAATGACGTCATGCGTGACGTCGCTGCATGCTGCCCAATCAGAGCGGCGCGTCATCACCGTGGAGTGGTGTTACGCCAAAGACGCCGACACCGTAGGACCAGGAAATGCGCCCTAACAGTTTTCGCTATAAAAGAACTAAAGCAACCGTTTCCGCGCACGTACTGTGATAACTTCGGTGAGCGTGGAACCGCCACCTATGATGAAGATGATGGCCCAGGGCATGTTCTTCTGGATGAACTTCCACTCCATGAGGCGGTGCTCGAGCGAGAAGTTGAAGCTCTTCACCGGGATCATGAACGCAATGAATACAATCAAGAAGCCCACCGATGAATCTGTCACGTAGCTTCTGCACAAACAACAGAAAGTACACAAGTATTTTAAGCGCCGAGATTTCCAGGTCTCATGACATAGATAAAGCAATGCTAAACGCGAAGGCTATACAAGAACCGTAGCGCTCCGTTCCCGGTGAAGACCACGTGAAGACTTCTCGCCGACGATGGAACGCTTTCAAGAGGCCTCTAGATGCATTGCATATTGAAGCACGGCACACGCACATTTAAGCGTTTTTAGTACTCATTCCGAGTGTACAAAAAGCGTTACATTAAAAGGACACTGAGGATAACTCCATCCAGTTTTTGTTCTCAGAAAAAAGAAGTAATGCTATGGCTCTCTCTCTCTCTCTCTCTCTGTTGATGTTTGTTATGCAGCAAAAGACGAATTTGTACCTGAAAAATTGAATACAAATATCCCCCCTCCACTAAATTCAAACTCGTGACATCAAACACGGCAAAAAGGACTCCGTGATCACCGTGCACCGTGAGGAAGTGAATGGTGGTTCAGTCTTAGCCTCAGGGAACCACGCACAAAAAAAACTGCTTTGAACCCCAAACGGTCGCCGACAGCGACACCCGTATTTTATTTTTGACTATTTCTAGCTTATGAAAGCTCCGTTTCGTTGAAAGTAGTTCATTTTTGTCATTAAAAACACGCCAATAAATCGATTAAGGCCAACTTTTAATTGTCCTCGGGTCACCTCTAAATTGCAAGAAGGACTTTTTTTAGCGCCGACACGCCAGCGCGCACTGCTTGCAAAGTATTTGCGACGCTTCGTATTTCATGAATAAAATAAATTTTAGTGCCCGGTATATTGTGTCACCGCTCAAAGTTTTCGCTTTCCAAAAGTGAAGAAATCGCTCGAAATAAATGAATGCAAGTAGCTCTTTTACTGACTCGTCAAGTCCAAGAAAGTCGGACCATCCGCGGACGAACACGGGTCTCTTGGTAGCCCACAGGAACAGGCACAGGCAGAAGAGGAACGTGGACAGGACTTCGGCGTGCCTGTCCATAAGAGAGTTAAAGGAGGAAATGACGAGTCTGCCGTTGTTTTAAGTCAATTTGGTGAAGATGACGATAAAAAATTTTTGTTGGTATACAGTGAGTCAGTTTGAAACAGCCGTCTACGTTGAAGTTTGGAACTCGGCAACATGCAGCTGAACAATGGAAACAAGCAGCTTTCCCACTTACGTCCGTGGCATATTTTGAAGTTTGTCCTTGACGACGTCCTTCACTTCCCTGATGTCCAGACGTGACTGCTGCTCACTAGAGCGGTGGAAAAGCATGGGTCGACACGATCAGTGTGCGCGCCAGTACAAGTATCCGATTCCTAACAAACAAAAATAATAAAGGAAAGAAACTGTGGAAAATGTTGAGTCGACACGATCAGTGTGCGCACCAGTGGAGGTATCCAATTCTTAACAAACAAAAATAATGAAGGAAAGAAACGATGGAAAAGCTAGGGCTTTACATTGGGCTAGTTAATGTTGAGTCGACACGATCAGTGTGCGCGCCAGTGGAGGTATCCAATTCTTAACAAACAAAAATAATGAAGGAAAGAAACGATGGAAAAGCTGAGGTTTTACACAGGGCTAATTAATGTTGCAAGACTGGGCAAGCAAAAAAATTCATAGTCTCGTCGTCGACAGTAGATGTAAGGATTAAATGCGTTTCAAGAGAGAGAGAGTATTCTAGCAAGGCTCATACATATACTGACAGCCGCACTGGAGTGCTGGTGAGCGTCCCACATAAGCCAGTTTTCTTTCTAAGCTTCCATTCGCGAGCGAAGCGAACGCGCTCGGCTATATTTGCCGCTTTTTATGCATGGAGGCCCGCGCGACCAGAGCTGGTTACTGGCAGTGCTGATGGATGGCGCCTAGGGACTTGTGTTGCCAGCGCGTGTTTTACGTAATGACGGCAACTCACGCGGCGTGGCGCTTTCGCCTCGCTCATCAAGTTCTACTTGGACTGCACGTGCGCCTCTCGGGCTGCAGGGCAGCCGCCAGAGCGCATGCGCAGATAGTCCAAATGTAGCAGGTGTGCCCGCAGATGAGTACTGTGGCGCCTTGGAGCGGTCTGCACATGCGCATAGGCGGCTGGTGGTACGTGGTAGCGGCGGCGCTATACGCTATGCTAAAGGTGTGCTGTATACCGCTACTGCTGGGTCGCGTTTAAGTAGGGCCATCTAGTACCTGAGGAATGTCTTAAACCTGTTGCGCATGCGCAGGAGGCGTCCGGTAATCCGGTATACGTCTACGCCCGTACATCTCCGCTATGTACTGTATCGACTGTTTTAGCGCATACTATAGCCGGGCAGCTGTACGACAAATACCGTAACGCGTTGCCGTTGCTACCATTGCCAGTCTTGCCTAGCAACGTTTGCCGTACGGTACAAGTACGGTACAGCGCATGCAGATATGGCTAAGTGCGACCGCACATGGTGAAGGCCAGCACCAGGCCAGGTGGCGGATGGCGTTAGCTTTCTATAGGGTGAATTCTAAATTTTTCTTTTACAACGCGAAAAATGTTGACAGTTGATCGGTTCACGTAAAGGCACAAAGGCTACCAACGTCCACGTTGCAAGAACAGTGCAAGCAGTGTGCACTCACTATTCCTTGAGGTACACGGTGTAGAGGAAGACCCATCCCATGAGCATGGAGATCATGCCCACGGGGAAGCAGTACAGCATCCACGTGAATGACGTGATCAGGTTGTCGTGCGCCACCCTGCGGGAGGTAAACGCGGCTCTGACAAGACGACAGACGACGCAGATGTGTACGATGGACCACGAGTAGGTGGCCAAAGACTGGCCTCAAGGACGGCTGGTATGAGAGGCTTCAATGCGTGATGCCTATACATTTATTGATCGGGCCGCGAAACGTGATGACCGCTGTTTGGTCACGCCACGCGCTGGCTAGGGAGCTAGGTAGCTCCTAGGGAAATACTAGCGCGGCTGCCGCCGCCTCGATAAACACTGATTAGAACATTTCGAAACATATTAGACAGATTAGAACATATTAGGCTGGAGCGCAGAAAGTACCCACCCCCTCACAAAAAACTCGACTCCTCCGAAGCCATAGACTGGAGGAAAATTCAGACCAACACTTTCCCTAACCTGTTCATCCTACACAAGATTAGCCCCACTCAATATCAGAATACATGCCCTTGGTGTGGAGCTTGCCCTACGCTCTACCACATATCGTGGGAATGCACAGCGAAACCAAAACACTTAACTGTGTCCAACCCGACACATGAGTAATGGGAGGTGGCCCTGATCAGCGAGGCCCTGGATCAGCAACTACAGTTGGTTCAGCAAGTCCGTCAGTCAGCGAAAGCCAGTGGCACCTTCGACTAGGGGTGCCACCCAAATTGCTCAAGAAACTTTCCCGAATTACAATAAAGTTTTGTCTCTCTCTATACATTTATTAGTAGAGCTCAGAATCCCAGCGCCAGCGCTCGAGCGTTCCACTGCAAGTGGGTCTTCAATAGCGCAGCTGGGAAGGTGGTGTCTAAGAATAAACGCAGAAAGCCCCAGCAGCTATACGCAATCGCTGCTTGCAACACGCTGTTTGCAAAGTAGTGCTTGCAACACGTCCATGCACTCGTCACTTGTAGATAAGAAGCAGCAATGCATGCGGGCTGGCGACCTGCACCACTATACTTATGTACTTGCACTGGGCTAGTGAGCTCAGGTAGGCCTCGTCAACACTACTTCGTTTGAACAATCCCGTGCCTTTCACAGCAAAGAACACTACGATGTTCGTAACGAACTTTTAACGCCGCTACCAACGACGTGAACCGGCGCGCGCAATTAAAATACGCACCTATTGATGCGGCTGGTCATCTCGTTGTTGATGCGGTTGCCCGTTATGAACGAGATGCCTCCGAGAGTCGCCGAGTACCCGATGCTGAGCAGGAAAGTCTTGCGTAGCTGCTTGCTCTTACTGCGGGTCGAGAGAGCGAAGAAAAAAAAGAGCAGGAGGGAAGGCAAGGCTCCAATGCGAGAGAGAGAGAAAGATATCGTCACAAGCGAAACAGTACTGAGTCTGAGAGCGAACATCAGGTACAACGCTGAGCAATAAGAATCGGGAGAATGTCTGAGAAGTAAGATGCATGAGCGCGAAGAATAAAAGGGGGCAAGCTGAACGCATAACATAAGTCAGTGCAGCAAATACCTCAATAAAAGAAAAAGCAGTCTTCTTATTCTCAGCTGCTTGCTATAAACTATGTGATTCGCTCTGTCATGAGCTGGAAATCTAGGCATTGCTAACATGGCCACACAATCAGTCTGATGTAATGAGGCTCGTGAGTGCAGTTAGCTTCAGTGCTTCACAACAAGCCATTATCAACACGACCCATAAAGACTACACTATTAGTGCTTAAGTACTGATCCGATGGGTGCCAACCCCGGGAAAAATCGTCCGTTATCTGTTCTTTTGTTTGTTGACAGCTAGCCTAGAGCGAGCGCTCCGTCCCGCAGCACTGCCCGCTCATCGACATCTTCAACGTAGCTGAAATCCGTGCTTTCGCTCTAATTTGAATTTAGTAAACATTGTCTTTTTCTATTTATGTTGTGCAATATTGGAATACACAGCGCGCTTGGAGCGCATGCCGACTGGAAGGTGAACTCTCCTTCCCAGCTTGGGCAACGATGAAAGACGATGAAAGAACGAGGGGACAAACTAATGTATTCAGAGAAAACAAGCATGATTTTTCTTTTTGCAGACCTTTGGCGGGAAGCAAATGACGAAACCGAGATATACAATTGGCGCATTAAAATCGGTGCAGGAATTAAAACTGCATTTCATGTCAGAGAAGTGCACACAGTGCATTAGTGAGGCCTCAGTCATTTTTCATGGCTGAATTTTTTAACGGTCGCGGCAATTTAATATCAGCTGTTAGGAAGAATGATTACTGCTATATCCAAGTCTTGTCTCTTTTCATACGTGCTCTTTTGTTGCCCACCGCAGGTGTGTAAAAAAGAAGAAACTCGCGTTTCTCCATGAAAACCAGTTCCTAGTAAATGCTGGTCTCATCGTTACTCCGTCATTTTCTCTGTTCTAAATTTTAAGCCAGAAAGGACAAAATGAGTGCGGGGTTTTGTCCTTTGAGCAACTAACGGCGCTGCCAAGCCAGTAGTCCCTGAAAGGATAACCGTTCCCCCAAAACAGACTAAGTGCAAAGGAAGTTGCTACTTTCCGTGGACCAACTGTTCCTCGCGAGGATAGTGTGCTAAAACTAGCCTCACTTTACCCCTTTTTGAGTGAGTGTACGTGCTTGTGCTCAAACATTTTCTCCAAAGCACCTTATTTTGTCAGCGCTCACAAATCGACGCGACATGCCGTACTACGGGTCTCTTATAAGGCAGTTTGCTATGCATCAAGATATAAGGATAACCATAGAAATTGCCCGCCCTAAAATCCGGCACACATCACGCGAACCCGGTACATGTCACACGATGCTTTTATGGCGGGTGCGCTAATTACCAAGCAGCGATGAAAAACTATAGCCCCGCCGCGGTGGCTCAGTGGTTAGGGCGCTCGACTACTGATCCGGAGTTCCCGGGTTCGAACCCAACCGCGGCGGCTGCGTTTTTATGGAGGAAAAACGCTTAGGCGCCCGTGTGCTGTGCGATGTCAATGAACGTTAGAGATCCCCAGGTGGTCGAAATTATTCCGGGGCCCTCCACTACGGCACCTCTTCCTTTCTTCTTTCACTTCCTCCTATATCCCTTCCCTTACGGCGCGGTTCAGGTGTCCAACGATATATGAGACAGATACTGCGCCATTTCCTTTCCCCCAAAAAACCAATTATTATTATTATTATGAAAAACTCCAGAAAGGAGATGCCCTGTGAATATCTGAGGGGAACGAAATGTAGATGTTTTGGAGTGATACGTACACTGATTCGATGTGTACAACCTCTTCGTAGTCGGGTTCTGCAACAAAAAACAAGGTCCAGATTACTTTTCGCGTTATTTCCACATATGGAGATGAACATTCACTTGTTTGAAACTCCTTACAATCACTAGCAGCTCTTGGCATGCAAAAAAAAAAAAATCTGATACGCAGTACAATGAGGCCTCAAGTGCGTTTTCAGATATATAGGCGAAACATTACCCTCAAACTGCATGTGCTCTGCCGGCTAAGCTTTGTTCTGATAGAAGGCTGCAATTTATATGCTAAAAGTCACGAAAACAAGCGCTGTTTAAGCTGATTAAGTCCTGATTTAATCTGCTTAAATCGCGAAGCTCACGGAACGGTCACCTCAGCCTCAGCAGTTGTGGAAAGCTGGCCTAAAACTAAGAGGCCTGTATTTAATAAAAAACAAATTAAAACCGCTGATCTATTTTGAGCTCCACAACCGACGACTCATAGATTAAATGCAAGAGTGTTCCGTGAGAAATAAGGTTCACATAGGTAATATAGAGGCTTTTGTAAGGCGGCTTTATGGTGAAGCAAAGTGGGTTTCTATCACAGTTTTAGCCTCAATTGATAACTAAACCATGGTATTAATTTCGCCTAAAAGAAAATGATCGCTGTTGTAGAAAGTTACGTGGGCGACCTTAATTTCTGAATTTTACATGCGGCAAAAACTGTTGCTTTTTCTGCCCTTGAATTTCACGCGTTTAAGGCGACTACAGATCACACAAACAGCACCTAGTAGTTCAGAAACGGTTTCATAAAGTTACGAAGCAAGATTACCTGGTTTTACTTTAACTCCTAAATTATAACTTTCATCACGATCTCATTCTTACGATGTATGTGTGTTTCTATGTGCAGGCGCTTTAATGTGCAACAGTGAACGCGCATATTCACGTGCTACGCGCGAACACAAGAGCCGCATTTTCTGAAATTTCAGCCTTTTAATTCGCTTTTAGTTTTTCTAATGGAACGACATGGAAGAGCCAGGCGGCCGCTCTTGTCTTTTATGTCTTCCATTTGTCCTCATCTTTTGCGCCTTTTTACAATCTTGCAAATGTGGACCAACAAAAACCCAAACCGAATCTCTACACGAATAATATTCTAGTGGAGGAAGACTCGAAGCTTCTGCAATCCTTTCGAGTAACAGCCAGATATTCGAGCACTTTTCAACGCACCGACTACCCAAGTTTGACCTTTTACCTCTTCCAATCCCTTCGTTTAGAGCTAAAGCTCTACTCTTCACACTGCAACTACCAAGGTCAAGTTTGGTGCGCGTTTGACCTTGAGCCGGCGCAGCGGAGGTGTGGAAATTGACGTCATACCACGTTACTCGCTGTGGAAAGGCGTCGCAGCTGCCCGCGCTCGGAGCCTCGCCTCTGCTGTACCACGTGACTAGCGGGGAGTGTAACAGCTGCTTCGCTAGCGCTCGCTCGCTGTCTTGCCATTGCCATGGATGAGGAACGCGCCGGACCGACTCCGGCGCCAAACAGCGCGCGACCATGCTTAACAGAGCTCTCGCTCGTATCACTAGGTTTAACAAGAGCTAAACTTCTGCTAGTTTTTTTTCTATCTTTTTTCAGCAAGTCTATTGAGTTTCGGCAGAGGAGCCGACAGTCGCAAAAGGCGCTACCGTCAGCCTGGTTTTCCCGCTTGCGGAGCAGCTCGTTGACTCGCTTGCGCAGCTTGCTCTGGGAGATCTCGTAGATCAGGGTGTCCACCACGGTCATCATCATGCTGGTCACGGCCACGTTGCTGATGAACATGGAGAGGAAGAAGACCATGCTCATGAAGGACAGCATGAGCCACTTGACGCGGGGCCCCACGAGCAGGATGAGGTTGTACGAGAGGCGCCGGTTGAGGCCGCAGTTCTGCGCGATCAGCGCCACCGTCAGGCCGGCAATGGAGTTGGCGATGGGCTCCTGCAGCCGAGGAAGAAGAAGTACAGCGAGGGAGGTGTAAGTTGGTCGCGACTCTTGCCATACTAGGTGACCCGGTTAGCTGTGTATAGTAATGTAGCCATTCGCCTAGTCAAAGCCGGGAACACGCACATGCACACACGCACAGAAAAAGAAGGCGCTACTTTTTACCAGCTGCTAGGTCTTGTGAGAAGAGCAGCAACACAGGGGCATCCCTCAGCTCATTCCTTAGAAAGATTTAGCATAGTGGGAGCGTATTAGCTCATACGTATACCGGTTTACCGTATGCGTGCTGCGCTCAAGGATGTGCGAGATGTGCTCCCTGTAAAATTAGCCGCGCACCGGCCACTGCGCGTGCACACTACGCATACGGTACACCGGTACACGTCTGGGCTAATACGTCTCCACTATGCTAAATCTCTCTATTTTAGTGAAAAATACGCTGTAGAAAACCGAAGGCTGGAAGATGAGGAAGAGGGGCACGACGGGCAAGAAAATCTTCGATTTTTTGCGCAGAGAAACTGCACAAAGCAAGCGGCATTCACCTAAGACGATAGAATCATGTTTCTAAATTGTTATGTAATACAAAGTTTACCGCGAAATTTTTCAACCATTTTAAGAAACCTTGATGCGCAATCATCTATATGAGAGCTTCGTACGAAGCGTCGAGGAGAGCATAAAAAAGAAATGCAGCTTATTTGACAAAAAAAGTCGTTCTCCAAACAAAGGTTATGTCGTAAATGAAATCAATGCATATAAAGCCACTTGGGACGCTACCACCTATCAAGGCATCTACCACCAAAGCAGCTTACAAAGGAGCTTAGGCAAGTTTGCGAGGGAAAGTCGAGGGAAGATCCATCGCCATGTTTGGGCCCTCGAGAGCATTTGAATCATCACAAATGTAGCGCAGGCGTCGCAAGTATTGCATAAAGAAAGGCGGCTCACGTTGAAGTA
This sequence comes from Amblyomma americanum, assembly GCF_052857255.1. Lineage (NCBI taxonomy): Eukaryota > Metazoa > Arthropoda > Arachnida > Ixodida > Ixodidae > Amblyomma > Amblyomma americanum. The sequence continues at coordinate 19,707,292 of NC_135498.1, read as the reverse complement.
GTACCTCGCCAGGTACCGGGTGGTGGTGAGGTTCAGCATGGGCCCCATGATGAGCGGGAAGAAAGAAGTGATCTGGTAGGGCACCGGCTCGAAGATCCACAGCATGATCATCACGGTCATTATGTAGATGCACTTGATGGGCTGCGTGAAGAGCACAATAGCCCCTATTGTGCCCTGCTACTGGCGAGCTGCAGTCCCCTAATCTGGCGATGGCCTTCAGCAGCTGTTATAGAGGCAGCACCAACTGCGCGCATTGTCAAGTCTCTTGTTACATCGCGATATAAAGCGTGCTGAAAATGCACTTGCGAAAAGGAATAAGTGGCTAGAATTTATACAAAAATCTAGCAGGTAGACGACATCTTACCCGACAACTGGGAATGCAATAAAATTTCGTTATCTGTTTCCGCGCAAACTGCTTCGTGTAAAATGAACTTGTACAGCTTGATAGTATTGGCAAGACATTTTTTATTTTTTTCAAATCCGAACATTGGTATACGGTCAAATCTCAAGAAGCAAATGAAAACGGTCGTAACTGCAAGCCTTGTTTTCGCTTCCCCACAGTTTCGAGAGGCTTGATGCGAGGAACTCCCGAATATTTTCTTCACGCTGCCCGCTAGTCCCCATCCATGTAACTGCGTTGAGGAAATATATGGGATCCGCATTTCTGGTGTGTGGAGATAATGTCCCCTCTTCAGCTACCAGCTACTCACGCCCCAATTATTTTCACACTGCGGCAGACTCAACCCGCCAAGCTCCGAGGCTGCGCTTGAAGCATGCGGCCAGGCAGTGCCTTCGGTGTGAAGCAGCCATCGAGTCCCATTTAATAATAATAATAATAATAATAATAATAATAATAATAATAATAATAATAATAATAATAATAATAATAATAATAATAATAATAATAATAATAATTGGTTTGGGGGGAAAGGAGATGGCGCAGTATCTGTCTCATATACCTTTGGACACCTGAACCGCGCCATAAGGGAAGAGGTAAAGGAGGGAGTGAAAGAAGAAAGGAAGAAAGAGGTGCCGTAGCGGAGGTCTCCGGAATAATTTCGACCACCTGGGGATCTTTAACCTGCACTGACATCGCACAGCACACGAGCGCCTTAGCGTTCTAAAGATCCCCAGGTGGTCGAAATTATTCCGGAGCCCTCCACTACGGCACCTCTTTCTTGCTTTCTTCTTTAACTCCCTCCTTTATCCCTTCCCTTACGGCGCGGTTCAGGTGTCCAACGATATATGAGACAGATACTGCGCCATTTCCTTTCCCCAAAAACCAATTATTATTATTATTATTATTAGCCGAGCGCCCTAACCACTGAGCCACCGCGGCGGGTCTCCAATTTATCGCAGGGTGAGCTTTACGGCTCGTATCCCGCGCATCAATATGTCCGTCCGTGAACCGTCACGCTACAAGAGAGTTGCCTCGTCCGTCATGTCATGAGAAATCGCCATACATCCTGTAATACAGTGTCGCGAAATCGAATAACAACCTTCAGAAATACGCTGTCTTCGTAGCACTCCCGCGCGAAATGTCCTCGGGGGGGGATTCCCGACGGAGTGGGCAATGTATACCACACCTGTACATGCATCCGACAACAGGTATGACCTGCCGTCGGCGGGCGATCCTAACTTTTCTTTCTCCGTCGCAGTTCGCGTTACTCGCGACCCGCGAGTGCGGGTGGTAATGCTCGCCTTGGTGCCGAACACGAAGACCATCGGCAGCAGGAAGAAAGGCGTCATGTATCCGACGGCGAGCTTCATTAGGCCGAACGTGGAGCTCTGTTTGACCGCCTCGCCGCGATGGTGCTCGGCCTCTCCCTGTGCACCCAACGGCACGGCGGGAGCCTGGTCTTTGCGACGCATCATGGCGGTCTCTCTCCTTCGCCCGCAGTGGCTGTGCGAGGGAACGCGGTGGGGACGAGCTCTGGTGCTCTTCCGACTGAAAAGTAGAAGATACGGCCGCGTATATGTAAAGGAAGTTGCAGCTAACCTCTCGGAGAACAATTTCTCCTCGGTGATAATTCATCAGTAAATTGTAGAATCTTACACCAAAAGTTTATTTTGTTTCTTAGCTTATCGAGACGGAAAAAAAGAATGAAAATTCGTTTCAAGGAAAAAAAAAAGCACAGTAACTGTCTCACATATCGGCGGACGCCTGAACCGCGCCTTCCCGGAGGGAGTGAAAGAAAAAGGGACGAAAGAGGTGCCGTAGTGGAGGGCTCCGGAATAATTTCGGCCACCTAGGGATCTTTAACGTGCACTGACATCGCACACCACACGGGCGTCTTTTGCGTTTCTCTCCACCAAAACGAGGCCTCCGCGGCCTCACTTGTCGGTGAAGAGCACCTCAACTGCGCCGTGAGGAGAGAGAAGGTGGGAGCGAAAGAAAGAAGAAAGAAATTGGAGCTGTAGTAGAGTGTAGAACAACTGCACGGGCCGCATGTTGACGCCCGAGCCCTGCCCGAGCGTGCTTTAAGCCTGGGTTCGCAGCTTTAAGCCTGGGCCCAGCCCGGATCCGCTACATTATCACCCTACGAGCCCGATTCCGGCCCGCCAACCGGGAACAGAAGCCCGGCTCGGCCCGGGTCCGTTCCCGCTGCAGATCAAGTGGCAAATTTCTCACTGAGTACAAGTAGTCTCCTACTACAAGCCTTAAAATCGCAATACCACTTGAAAAAATTCGTTTGCTAAACACAGAAAGAAGAGAAGGCACGTTCGCCCGCTCGGCTTTTTGAACAGCGATGTCTGTGAATATCGCCGAAGCACCGAGAGCAAATTGTAAAGGGCTTCGAACTCGCGCAATAAACTTTGCCTAATCTCTAGATTTTAAATAAATCATTTTTATGGTAAATATTAAAACAACCTCGTAGCTGCAGCAATGACTTTTTTTTTAATGAGCACGATTTCGCAGGTTTAATTCATGATGGTCGTACCAACCGCGTTTCTATGGAGATGAAGAGCAAAGGCTGCCGTTTATTGCGCATACAAGTGTTCTAAACCAATATGCTCTAAGTTCAATGACGCTTCTGGTAGCGTAGAGATACGTTTTTTGGAGGCGAATGCAGACATTCAAAGAGCATCCTGGTACAGACGGCTGCCCGTCCAGCAAGTGAAGGTCCTTCTCCAGCGGTTTTTATGAGACTTCAATTGCCCAATCGTGAGTGCAAGCACATAACCGAGCAGATGTGGAGCGCCGCCTGGTAGATCCGTTGGCGTGTGCTCGCTGAAAGCTCAAACAGTCCAAGCCAGCGGCGCTGTGTACTTTAGTAGGCAAACACCCCAGCAACCCATTATTCCACGACCTACGGATATTACCCTTCGATTCACTACGCCTCCTAGAAACAGCAACTGTCGTTAACAGTATCGTAAGAAACAACCACCCCTTCCATATGTCCCTCTTCCATACATCATCGCGTACTACCCGAAATGTAGCATTAGGCAACTATCTACCGCCCACGCTCAACGTTTATGGAGAACGACGGCTCTCTTTCATTGGTGTTCAGATATGGAATACTTTTCCACAAGAAAAAAAATGCGCTCAAAATTTTTCACTTACAGCTAAAAAGTTCGTTCAGCGCATGCATTGGATATGTTAAAGGACATCTATCTGCTGTTCGCATCCCATTTATTATTGTAATTGAACATGCACAATTTTTTTAATTGAAGCGACTGTTCCTTGTTATGCTTTCTTTTTCTCATTTGTATTATGTATATATCACTGTCTCCACTCTTCCAAGTTTTTATTGTGCATGCAACGAAGTGTCTGCATTATAGAATTTCATTCTTTGGACCCATAACTAGCCTGCGGGTGCGGGTCCAAACAGTGCTGGACACACTTTTATTGTGTTTTCATGGATAAATAAAGAATTTGAATTTGAATAAGCCAGGTTTCAGGCAATACAAAACTCAACTAAGGACGTCGCTCTACTGCAGCCCGCTGCTGGATTTTACTCGATTTAACTTCTCTTGCATCGTTCAACGCGGCCAGGCGTGCGCGTCTGAAGTTATTTTTTATTTTTATTTATTTATTTCAACTTCAAATGCCCGATTAAAGGGGTGTTACGTTAAACGGGTATTACATGAGGGAGTACAGTTCAGGGCACATGGTTGATTCGATGCATAATCTGAATGATGGGTCGGAGTGAAGTACGACGGCGTTGGGCAAGGCATTCCAGTCCTTTGCAGTGCGGACAAAAAATGAGATGACCACTAGTCCGGACAGGGGGAGGGTAAACGGCTTTCTGGTGGTTCGTGTGGCTGGGGATGCGGTAGGCAGGGCTGATAATAGACTTTATCATGGGGTGATAGTAAAAGTTATGAAAAAGGCATAGTCTTGCAATAGTACGGCGGTCTGCTAATTTTGTAAGATGAGCATTACGTTTTAGTTCAGTGACACTTACATGAAAGGAATAGGCCGAGTGGATGAACCTTGCTGCGCGGTTCTGTGTTGCTTCCATAAGTTTGAAAGGTTACTTTGATAGGGGTCCCAAAACACGCATACGTATTCCAGTTTGTGAAGAATGAAGGTTAAATAAGTTAATAATTTTACTGATAGGGTAGCTATAGGCGAAGGGTTCGGCGCAAATAACCGAAAACATAATTAGCATCGTTAATGATCTGCGTTATGTGATGTGACCAATTGAGATCGCGGGTTAAATGAACACCCAATTATTTATATTCCATTACAGCAGTGATTACAGCAGTGACTTAGACATAGCACTGTAAGTGACGCTGATTAAACTCGGCCTTTTTCTAATTCTTTCTAAGCTATCTCTAATTCCTAGTCAACAGGAATGTTGTAGTAGTGGTGGTTTTAAACCACTAGAAAAATTTTAGTGGCGCGACTCCTATACTTTTGAGATTTTCTGGCCAATTGCACTAAAAAAAATTATTGTTTATAATTTTGTCTCACGAGGAAAATACAAATATAGCAGACGCCAAAAATAAGTCAATAAGCACCGAGCAATTTTCTTCACAGCGAACCATAGCCCTGATTCATCCGTGTGGATACTGAACAGCACCACGTTGTTGTTGTTGTTATCCTCACACAATGGCACATACCCACAAGGGGGATTGGCCATAACCAGGCGGTGACTATTTAAATGACCAGTTGCATGTGGCAAGCATGGGATGACCTACCAAAATTTGGATCGCACAGTTTTCGTAGCCGAGGTGGTTGCAGGAGGTTAGGGGGGTCATACAAACTAAAATTTAGGCAAAGAAGGGGTAGGGATTACTATAAGAGGTTGTAACAACCGAAATACAGAAGCTGATAATGGGATGGGCAGGACGAAAGCTCATGAAGGTAGACGTTTTGATTCTAGTAAATAATTTTGAACGGCAGAGCAAACATTCCAATTGGTATGGCCAAGCATAGAAGCGCCAAGAGACAGAACAACCTCAGAAGACAGGCGCAAACTGAGATTCTGTATTGGAACTTCTAATAGTCGCCTCCTAATCGATGAGTAGCGACGGCAAAAAAGAAGAAAGTGCTCTGTACTTCCCTTTTGCAATAATGAATCAAAAGCCGTACTCAACACTTTTATGTAAGGCTGCAGCCCGGTCCGGGACCGCCATTTCAAGACCGGGCCCGGCCCAAGCTCAAATTCAAAGCTAATTTTCCGACCCGCCCAGCACGGGGGCCGGGTCGGGACCGGGTTTTGGGCCAAACCGAGCCCGTGCAGGGCTCTAACAAAGGGCTCTCGAATAATTTCAAACACCTGAGATTCTTTAACGCCGGCTGATATTGCACAAACCGCTGGCTTCTTTTTGCGTTTCGCCTCCACCGAAACGCGGCAGCCGCGTCCGGGATTGAACCCGCGTCCTCAGGATCAGCACAGAGAAGGCAGGAGGGCTCGAAAAAGCAGCAGTGCTTGCAGCTCCTCCCGCACAACCCAGAAGGCGCTTGAGCTTAGGAAGCCGCAACCTATATAAGCCTAATCAGCCGTAGGGAGCTTGACGAAGCGTCCGGCAGTCGCAGAGACAGAGTAGTGACGCACTACTCTTTATCACAGGGCAATGACACGCAGGAAGCACGGGACAAATGGGGCCCAAGTCTTACCTGAGTCGATGATTGCTTAGCTGGCCGGGTTGCCGCAGCAGTGGACGTTGAACAGCGGCCTCTGCTCTCTCGAGGCTCCTCGCGCGCCCTCTACCGCGAGGTGGTTCCTTCTTTCTCTTCGTTCATCTCGCGCACCCTCAAGGCCCGTGCTACCGGCACACACTATATTGTGGTTGCTCACAGCCTGTGCCTACTTTCTTTTATTAAAACAATAGTACTCTGAGTAGCCTGAATACTGCTCTTTTATTAAAATAATACTACAATGAGTATTCATAGCATTAAACAGTAATACTCTGGATAAAACACACTCAATAATTCATCCCAAATTTCTTTACATAGCTCACTCTCAGAAGATACTTAAGAATGGCAAGCTTGGCGCCTGTCCTGTTGTGTCTCCCTTGTCCATGAGTACTCAGAGCATTAAAGAGTAATACTCTGGATAAAATACACTCCTTAATAATTCACACCCAGTTTCTTTACATAGCTACACTCTCAGAGGCTTTCATTGTTCAGTATGCTTAAATTTCGTTGTTTTTCATTTACTCCACTTCTCCTGAAGGTAACAATATGCGGCGCTGCTGCCATCACACTGGATCCAGTGACTCTATCGCCACTGCTGTTAGTAACGGGGCGTGGTTCCTGACATGGCAACGATTTCGTTGGCTTTTTTGAGCACCTCCAGAATCCAGAAATGATGCTGACTAAACTGAACTCGAACTAACACGTGAACAGCCAAGGAAGAATTCACCTGAATTCACCTTGCTAAATGGCTAGCCCAATTAGCAAGGAGCGCTGTTAAAATCCTGGACAGCCGATGTTGTTTCATTCAAAACATTTGCGTCTGGCACGAGGGGATTGGGCCCAAGCGAGCCCAGGTCTGCAACGGAGAGCGGTATCTGACCCCCGGACGGTCAAGGAACTGGCTGCATTTGCTCTCGGCTTGCAAGCGGCTTTGTCCGTCTTTTCCGAGGCTTGCCGGGCTAGCGTACACAGAGCATAAGAACCAATGAAGGCTGCTATAGCTGCTCGTTGAGCCTCAAAAGCTAGTACGCATACGTCCCGACTGTCCTGGCCGGTGGTCAGCAGTGCAACTTAGAGTAGCCACGGCCTGCCAGACTCATATGTGGGGGCTTTAAATTTCACGCCATGAACAGATTTGTGGCGGCTGAAATGCGGGGCCTGCTGTTTAGCTCACAAAGCCCGCGCCGTGGTTTCATAATGCACACTTGCAGCACCGTGCATATCGCTGATATATTTTTTTCACGTAAAAACGTCTCCTCACAAGTGTCATTCATTTCTTAAAATTGTGGCGGTATACGCCACACTTTTGATGTCTGCGAATGACAGCTGTCACAACCAGCCAGCAGAATGAGGTTGCGACATAATGCTTACCTAATATCAAGTAAAGGCATCATCTGAATTTGCTCACCAGAACATCCTGACAGTGATTCGGTCGCTGTCGAGTTTTTCGATGACTTCATGACAGTTCAAAGGCAAGTTTCGAAAGTCCGTCCGTTTATTCATGGCACAGGTACAATATGATTGCTTAAAAAAAAACATCGTATTCAAAGACTCTACCTCCGGAGTTCGTTAGCTTTTCATTCTCTCAACTTGAACGTCTCCGTTTTTCCTGTCAGTTCTGCTGCTTCGACATACCCGCGACGTCATTTAGACGAAATAGCCTCATATAGCGTGCGATCTATTCGCAGTGATGTGACGAACAATGAATGTCTGTAATCAATTCCATATATCCAATGGAACTCATGGCACTGCAGCCTTTCTGACCAAGACCGCCATCGACTAGCCGTACACGTAGGGCGGCAGGCGCGGTAAGCTAAACCGATCTGGCAGTTTAATCAGGAGGGCATCACATCCAGGGCAGTATGGACGACCGAAGCGGTTAAACAGAGCTCGAGTGGCAAAGAAGCTTTCCGGAACCACTAATGTGTCTGATGGCGGGCGCTTGGTGGTACGCCTTGTCGACGCACCGTGCGCAACAGTGGGGTTCTTAGACTCGTACATAACAGTCACTCCATGCTTCGATGCGGACTCAATCGTGGAGGCCTGTTGTGTATCAAGTGAGTCACGTTCGCCTTGTGGACGGACAGTCGTAGAGCTCGGGGTCGCAGTGACAGCAGGCGTACTCGACGGCCTGCGTACGATGATCCAAGGGGTAAACCTTCGCACGTGTACTGGTTTGTACCGCCTGGATGTACTGGTGGTAGCTGTAGTAGTAGTAGTGCCGTAGTCCACTTCCTTGTGAGATGAGCGGGTTTGTCCTGACGATGAAGACGACATAGATGAACTAGTCGGTGCTTGCTGCAGCACCGAAGTAACATCAAGGTCTACGTAGTCTTCGCTCGGCGTAACATTTTGAGGCTTTGTGGTATAGCTAGTGGGAGAGGCTGTCGTGCTGGTATCCATCTTAATGGAAACGGCACTTGGAGCAGTGGTAGCAGGTGGCACTTGACCAATCTCTTCAGCAGAAATTGTACCAGGGCGAGTAGCTGATAATGCAGTAGCGAAGGTCGTATAGTCTGCTTCCGGCTCTGTTACGGGAAGGTATTCGCCATTTCCAGTCGTTGTGCTGCTGTCATCCTTAGTTGCACGAATGGCTGTGACTTCCATATCGTTCGATGTTGACGGAGACTGAGACATAGCAGTCGGCGCCACTGTATTGACTGGTGTAAGTGTGGACATATCCGTTGCAAAAGTCAAGCTCTCTATAGTGGCGACAGTATAGTCATCTGTGGGTGTCCGAAATGTACCATCAGATGTCAGTACAGAAAACATCGTGGACCCTGTCTCAACTCCGTCTACTGTGACAGTATTCGAAGCTGAACCAACATCAGAAACATAAGGAACCATGTACGTCTTGGGAACACTGGTCTGAGTCTCGGCAGCAGACGTGGATACATCTTCGAGATGCTTTACGTCATCGCTCGTTGCAAAATGAGAAGGCGAAGAAGCAGTTTCTACACCCCCGATAAAAGGTGATGTTGCTAGCTGACCAGGAGCAGCCGTTTTTGTGTCCGAATTAACTTCATTTGCAGCCACTGATGTAGTGCTATCCATAAATCCTGAAGCAGGTGCTGGCATTGTAGCATCAGCATGCTCCAGAAGAGAAGGGCTTGATATAGTGGTCATATATTGGGCTGTTGGCGTTGGTTCAGTGGCTTCCAAAGAGGTAGTGGCCACGTGGGCTACGGAAAGATCATCCGTGTGTGGCCTGAACGCTCCGTCATCAGGCGAATCTGTATCAGAAGCGAACACGTATGTCTCAACAGGCGCGAAGACACGCGTCGACGAAGCTGTCACTGTCTCCGTCAACTGCACATGTGTCGTGGCTTTTGGAGTGAAAGTTGTTGCTTGCGACGTGCTGTCCGTGCTAACGATGGCGCCAGCCACCAGATTGTCGGATAAAGGCCGGGGAACAGGATCTCCGTCGAGAGCTTCACTGGTCGCTAACGTAGGCGTCACCGCGGGATCAGCCACTTCTTGGTTCGTCGTCGTGGGTGGCGCGGTCTCTGGAGCCGAGGTGGTGTGGTGTAGAATGCCGTTCGCCTCGTACAGCGCAGCTGTGGCTGCGGGAAGAGTGGTTTGATCGTTGCTCCCGAAATACCTCTTCAGTAATTGGCTGGGCCACCAGTAGGCTGCGCTTTGAGGCGCGAAAGATGCCACCGTCATGGCCAGAAATAACGTCGCCACTGCCTGCGTGAAAAAAGGCGCGTGATTAGATGGCAGTTAACGGCGATATCGCCACAAACACTGTGCGCAGAAAATAGTTTACCAAGTCAGATCTTAGGTAAAGGAACACAGCCACAGTTCAAGTGTTTTCTGCTTCCTGCTTGTTTCTCAGTGGTCGTCTGTTGCGTGCCGCTCAGTTTAATATTGTCACGACCGAAGGAGAGCCGGGCAGGTATAGGCGTAGGGGAGAACCCAAGAATGAGGTCCGTCTTTTTAATCCATAGCCAGGTCTAGCCCAAGCTGTTGTTTTTGTTGCTGTTGTTGTTGCCTCAAAAGCGATGGCACATACCCGCGGTGGGGGATTGGCCAGGGTTTGGTGCAGATCCAAACAGGAGAAAACACATCTAGGTTTATCTCAAGCGGCTCATAAATATAAATAGAGGAATCTGTGAAGAAAAAAAACAAGAATTTTGAGAGATGCTAGGCGGTGGCAGTATAAAAGATGTGTTGCTATAGCACGTAGTGAAAGACTACCCGAAGCTTGTGTTCATCGGCTGCTCGTCAATGTTCTCTAAACAAGTAGCATTTCTGAAAAAGCCTCGTGGTATTTTGCTCTTTTTTTTAAGCGTAAGCAATATAGAACAATATACCAAATCTTAAATTTCAGTCACCGCCGTACTCACATTTTTTTTTTTTGCTTCAGGTCCCGTAAGCCTTATTATAGCGCAGTTGTTGCCAAATATGTTTCACTGTATTAATAAAGAAATGGGTAAAGACGATGGCGCAGGCAATGAGAGAATAAGTCGTCTTTAAAACTTGCGAGATGTGTTACTATATAGTGTTTGGATAGGACCAAATAGCGGGAATGTAACATACCTAAGCGAAATTTAATCAATATTTAAGCTGCAAGTAAATTCTGCCTGTTCTCTGTTCACAATATGCAATCCATCGGCATTGAAGACATTCTCGTCTCTTTCAGGCGATCTAAAGGCTTCAACTGGTGGTCACCGTAGGCAAAGCTCATTTTGTTGAAATCAGTCTTTGTTTTGAGTTTTTTTTTATGACTCCAAATATTAGATGGGCCTGGATGACGTCTTAGCTAAGCATATATGCATTCAAAACGTGATTCCATAATGTGTCATAACAGTCATAACCCGTTGCAGCTTAAGGCACGCACAAGACATATGGGTACATTTCCTACTGGACGGATTCCTGTAAGTGAAGCATAGATTGAATAGATTTCGCTAGAGCCTTGAACACTGCTGAATACTTCACGCGAATAGCGTGTAGTTTAGTGTATCGGAACATGCAGGCATGTGCCGTCACTAACTGACTAAGCATGCAACGCGTAAGTTATGTATACAGGAGTAAAACGACACGTCCTGACTTTGTAAAGCAAGCGACGCGAAGTACGGCTGAGTGTGCACAAATACGTTAAAAGCAACCAACAGCTCCGATATTTCGGCTTACCTAGTCGTTTATCCTATATGTCTTTCTTTACTCCCTCTTACAGGCAGTTCTGCTGCCTTTGTTACCATAAATCAGGAAAAGCGCGCTGAAGATGATCGCACCACGAATTATTATCCGTGTATCAGCAAAATGCTGTGTGACGGACTTTAAAAACAAGTCGTTACACCACTATACAGGGTGTTTCACCTGAGACTTTACACAATTTTTAAAAATAGGCTTTTTGGGTTAGAAGAGCGCTTTTTTTTCGGAGAAATTTCAAATCAGCATCAAGAGATGTTAAAGAAACACTTTATTTCTTGCACGTGAGATGCATCCTCGATTACGCCTCCATTATTTGGGCCCATATCAGGCATACTTGATTGAAGCAATAAAAAACTCCAAAATCGGGCTGCACGCTTCGTATCAAATAATTATAACCCCTTCCAAAGTCTCACTGAGATAAAATCATTGCTGGGCTGGGAACCGTTAAACATCAGAAAAAGAAATTTGCAACTTAAATTCTTCCACCGCATCTTCTATAATCCAACAGGAATTGATAGCCGGAACTACCTTTTGGAGGCAACTTACGTCTCGACTCGGCCCGACCACTCCAAGAAGGTGCGCGAATACAATTCTAATACAAACAGTTTTTCTAAATCAATCTTTCCACAAACTGTGAAAGATTGGAACTTGTTGCTGGAAGAGTGTGTTTCAGTGTTTGATAATCGCGATTTTATTGTCGTCTGTATTCCTGAGAATCTACTCCTGTCTTACTATTGTTCAAGCTTTCTGTTACCTTCGATAATGTTCACTGATTGTTTTGTTTTACTTTGATGTTAACTTCGCTTAATGTTCTTGTTGCATTTTCTGTGAACATAACACGTTGTTTTCAAACTGTCTCCCCTGCGATAATGCCTTCGAGGCGACGCAGGTATTCTGTAAAAAAAAATAAATATAATTGTCAGCGGTGTAGTTCATCAGAATGCAGCAATGGCGTGCTAACTAGAAGGCTAGCTAACTAAAACTAAATAGTTAATTTTTTAACAATTACTGCTATGCTTCTTAATAGTTGAGAGGCGTGTAGCCCACCGTAATTAATATCCATATCAGTTTTTAGAATTTCGAAAACGCTGTTACCATAGGCGCTGTGGCCCAACAAATTTGGACTATTTAGACGAGTTACGTGCACTGAAGAGCATGGTAGAGAGAGATTGGTAAGATGGTTATTGATAATCAGAAAGTGAACAAGAGAGGGAGGGAAAACCTCAGGGTGCTTGCCAACGTTTCGACAAGTAGACTTCTCTTCGTCTGGGAGGTTGCTATGCCTGCAAGCTTCTCGAAAGCGCATGTATTTTGGCGCGATGTAGCCAGAATTTGTAGGCACGCAGTGCGGAAGGTAAACGCGTATTAAACATTCTAAAAAACTGATATGGACATAACACACGGTGAGCTACACGCCTCTCAATAATTAAAGAGCCTAACAGTAATAGTTAAAAACTTAACTATTCAATATTAGTTAACCAGCCTGCTAGGTAGCACATCTTAGCTGTATTATGATGTACTTCACCGCTGACAGTGCTATGGCCGAAAAAAGCGCTCTTTTAGCTCAAAAAGCCTCTTTTTAAATATTGCGCAAAGTCTTAGCTGAAACACCCTGCATAAGGTGACGTCGTCTTTGTGCTCTTGAAATTTAAAATTGGTTTTTGAAGAAAGTAAATGGCGCAGTATCTGTCTCGCATATCGGAGGACACCTGAACCGCGCCATAAGGGAAGGGATAAAGGAGGGAGTGAAATAATAATAATAATAATAATTGGTTTTTTGGGGAAAGGAAATGGCGCAGTATCTGTCTCATATATCGCTGGACACCTGAACCGCGCCGTTAGGGAAGGGATAAGGGAGGGAGTGAAAGAAGAAAGGAAGAAGGAGGTGCCGCAGTGGAGGGCTCCAGAATAATTTCGACCACCTGGGGATCTTTAACGCGCACTGACATCGCGTTTCGCCTCCATCGAAACGCAGCCGCCGCGGTCGGGTTCGAACCCGGGAACTCCGGATCAGTAGCCGAGCGCCCTAACCACTGAGCCACCGCGGCGGGCGTGCTCGTAGCACAGAAACACCCCTTTTACGCGCCCGCGCTTCCTTGCGAGTTGAGCTCTCACCAACTATATAGTCCACGCGTGTTGCACGCTACACTGACCGCGATAGTACGGCCAATATCGGGACTTCTCGGCTCACCTTCATAGCGGAAAATTCCGATCTTCTTTGCTCCGTTCCCAAAGCATGGACTTCGACCGTTTCCTTTCGTGAGCCGACTGGTCCCGATGAGCACCGCGTGAACACTAACTACACCGACAAGACGCCGCCGCTTGCCCCGTTCCTCACACAGTTCCTGGAAGACGGCGAGGCGAGGACAGAGTGCGAGGAAGCACGCGGAGAGGTGACAAACGCTGACCGGCACCCCCCTCAGAATGCCGTGCGCGGTCTTTGTAGAAAACTAGCGCGCACAATGAACACCATCGGAAGAATGGTTCCCGCAAGACGAGCCTTCTTCGAGGAGGAGAGGCAGCCCCTTTTGTGCGTGCCGCGAAGCCCGCTTGAAGAGGAAAGTGCGAAAAAGACGTCGTGTTGCCGCCCACTTTTCTTCGCGAGATTCTTTTTCTCCTTCGTTCTATTCGAGTAATAGTAGGAAGAGGACGGCGCCTTTTGGTACGCGGCAGAAGAAAAGCGTCTCTCTTTTTTGCGCTTTTCCCTGTTTACCGAGTGGCGCGGGTTGCGAGACAGACGACATTGACAGCACGGCGCCGCCCATTGCAGCCGGTCGGTTTCGATAGCAAAACATGTGAATGCCTACGATGCGAGTGTCTCTCGCCAGTAAATATGATCACTGCGGTGGACTCCTCATAACTATTTTGAACGACAACGGAAATTTCACTCAAAAACACGGCCTTGCAATCACCGTAATTGCAACCATGGACGCTCTTTCTAGAAACTGCGGCTCAGGTAGGCTGTCCTCAACGACTTCGTGCTGTGATTGGTCGGCTAGCCTGGCACGCCGCTGGGTGCCGCCAATGGACAGCACGCGGAGGCGGGGCGCGCCGCTGGCAAATCATTATTCAATCTTACCAAACAGTCCAATTTATCCGTCAAGAGCATTCTGAACAACCCATCGTTCGAAACCTGCAATCAGTGAATGCCACGAAACGAGGGCGCTATGGCAGTTGTTACATGTGGCCAGCCATGAGGTACCAGCTGCACCTGACAAGTTAAAATACGAACCAAACGCCACTAAACGCAGATAAACGTCTTTCAGACATTGGGTGTGAAGCTATCACTTCACGCTACTGTAAATTTCAGTGCGCCGCGAACTATTTTAGTGCGATCTAAAGTACGCGTTTTTGTCGCCGTTTTCGCATTTCTTTCACCGAGTAGATGTTTCCTGTACGCCTTACGTGGCTTCCGTGACGTCACCGTTTGCACATAAGGGTAGGAGTTCGACTTGGCTTTATTTTCTGAAAATTCGGTGAGCTTTTGTTGGTGTTTATTCCAGAACGTGCTTTTTTGGTTTTTTCGCCAAATATTACTTCCCATGTAAGAATTGCGATTTTTTTTTCGTTGGTATATGAGGCACCACTGTGCGCTCACGCTATTTGGCTCGTTTTATTGCAATAGCAGCTTATGCACAGGGTGTGTGAAAAGTTACCAGGCCGACTAGTGGAGCTTTTACGAAACCGCGGATCTCAAGATTTCTGTAAAGAGGCAGGATAATTATCATTCAAACCTCTAAGAACCTTGGGCGCCTCATATACTGTAGACGTCTTAAGTGCCAAAATATACTGCTCAAAAGCAGACCTTGTGGCCTGGCGCACCCTGTAGTAGCAATTAAAGCAAAAATTGCTGTTTTTAGAACAACGGCTGCAATTGGAAATGCTTCGAAAAACTGTATTGCGTAAAAACACAAATAAACGAGAAAAAAAAATGTGACAGCTACAGGTGAATGACACACATACACTCGTGCCAAGAGACTCTGGAAGAGGGGGGAGGGGGAATCACCCCCACACCCAGAATTTCTGCTGATGGGGCGGTGCCCCCCAACCCCCCAATTCCTACTGTTTGCACCCAGTTCAGGTTTCTCAACAACGCTTCATTACAAACCATAGTGTGGCTAAGTTAGATGGCTTCATACAATCAATCTTAAAGGTTTTCGTTTGAGTAACCTAAACCAATCATTTCCAAACAGAAGTCATTTATTTCCTGACCCCTGTTCATGAGCATGAACATGATACTTTTTCGTGATGCTTACGCGCGGTTTAGCGTTGACGCCGGTTACGTGTGTTGTCAGCGTCCTTACATGCCGTGAGAAAACTCCTCAGCCAGGTAGCGGCTCTGATAGAGTAATGACATTCTGTGAGCAGTACACGAAGCTTGACGAGGTTTCAGGGCATCTCGGTGGCCACCCGACGTTTGTCTAAAGCAGTTGCGCAATGCGTCAAAACGTACAACTGCGCTACTCAATCCGGCGATCATGTTAACAATTGTCTCACCGCGCTTCCGACTTGCGCAGTTTGTCAATTCTCTTTTGTGACCGATTGTAAGTCGTACTCATTTGTCAGAAAGTTGGGCATCGCAAGGATGCGTACCTTTTTCGGCCAAAACTGAATTCTACACAGCACACGGGCGCCTTAGCGTTTTTCCTCCATAAAAACGCAGCCGCCGCGGTCGGGTTCGAACCCGGGAACTCCGACTACTGATCCGGAGTTCCCGGGTTTGAACCCGACCGCGGCAGCTGTGTTTTTATGGAGGCAAAACGCTAAGGCGCCCGTGTGCTGTGCGATGTCAGTGCACGTTAAAGATCCCAAGGTGGTCGAAATTATTCCGGAGCCCTCCACTACGGCACCTCTCTCTTCCTTTCGTCTTTCACTTCCTCCTTTACCCTTCCCTTACGGCGCGGTTCAGGTGTCCAACGATATATGAGACAGATACTGCGCCATTTCCATTCCCCCAAAACCAATTATTATTATTATTAAAATGAGTTCGTCATACATTTAACGTTTTCTTTCTTTTTTTGCTTAAACCGAAAACTCCAACTTCTGTACATATGAGCCAAGGTCTAAAGTAAGATATGCGGATACGCAATGAAAATAGAAGCAGTAATTCATAAGTACGAACTCTCCACCCTGACAATGACATGACATGCGGAGAAGAGTAATGCGACGTTTGGCCTGCAAAATAACGCGACACCTGCAGGAGGCGTGCCAGTGGTGCCCGAACTGGTTCGACCGCTCTCCCCATACGCGCTGAAAGGGCTGCGCAAGATCACATGTCTACGCGCACTTAGGTAAAGGCAGCAAACACGGCAGAGTGCTGCTAGCAGGATAAGCAAAATGCTAGCCAAATATACAGAGCACGCCTCGCCTACTTGAGCGAATATACAGAAATCGACGGTCTTCTCACCGGGAGCGAGTGTAAACATTGAAATGCTTCCTATATAGTTATAGCCACAGACCGGCAACAAATACATCGCAGAGATGGGCATGCCGTGAAGTAATAGCTGACAACACATGGGCTCTGTTAACGATCACTACTAACAATAAAGTTCGTTAACGACCACGAAAGCACGTTTTCGGTTACCAGGCATGCAGCCAGAAACTTGGAAGCGCCCAAGCTGATTTTTTATATCGAGCGGGAGGGGGGTATCGGATACGTGGTTATTGCTGTCAAAATCAGTTATTGATGCTGGTGAAAGTCAGTTGTTGGCTTATCTGCACCTCTAGTTTCTCATTTTTGAAAATTTTTCGACCAAAATATAGGTGGCCGACACAATACCGTCTCAATAAAGGTAGTACATAATCTTCAAACGGGTCGCGGTTTCTTCAGGCGCGCAACCTTTTGTCGTCGAAGATTCAATGACAGCCTTTTGTTGGAACCTGAAGTCCACGGCTGTGGGTAACAAAATATGAAAAGCAAATGGTTTCGCATGGTCGGGACACAAATAACACCGTATATGAACAGTACCAGTAATCTCAAGCAGGCGAAAAAATTACGCGGGCATTATACTAATTTGAGCACCTCTCGTGAAACTAAAAATGCATGATAACTTCGTTCGGATGGAAGAAACAATAAGAAAACTTACATCTCTAGACTAAATATTTAGATTGACAGTTTAGTGCATACAGAGAAGCGGGATGTGATGACATGAACACATACAATCCTGCACAGATGCTCACGCAACATCCATAGCGGTCAGCGTTGGTGTGTCATCTATTGGTTTTGAACACTTTTTTTTAGCTTGAGCCAACGTATTGCTTGCAAGATTCGGTACCGTACGTGTTAAGCGCCTTATCTGAACAATAATCTCGATAAGGGTTAAAGGTGTCATCTTTTTCCATAGGCGCTAACACAAAAGGAAGGCAGGACAAATTAGAGGTTGATTGAGTCGTCATAAACAATACCTGCGTCCAGCGCCACTTCTAATCGCTAGCTTGGACGCACGGAAGGATTTCTGATGGCATGACTTCTACCACCGCTTTGAAGGGTGCTATTTTGTGAGAGACTCAGATGAAAACTTCCTCGTTGCGCCGCGCTTGTAAAAGGGTTACACCCGGGACCGGTTTGACCAGTGTATAAAGCGCGTGAGACCTTTCTGGAATGTTGTAACTTCGGCAAGGCCCAGTGAGCAACATGGCACGCAATACTTGCATCGAAGAGAGCTCACGTCTTTGTTTTTGAAACTGCAAAAAGCATTACGTTGTCTTCTGTGTGTCGCCGTTAAGGGCCGGTGTAACTATACTGTAATTTCATTCAATTATTTTCTTTTGTGATGTCCTGTATGTTAACTCGGTCTGTTTTTGGAGCTGAAATAAGCAATACGTTGTCTTGCGTGTTTACTATTTAGGATGTAATTACTATATCTTTTTATCAAATTGTTTCGTTTTGTAATGCCCAATTTATAATTCACGTTTTGAATTCTTTCTCAAATCTTTACTTGATGACTATTGGTGCTATATCTATTTGTGCAATTTGACTGCTACTGTCATGTAGTGGTCTCTTGGGCCTCGCTTGAGCAGTTTTTAGCCCACAAGACCATCCACCTTCCGTTCTGGAAAAAGAAAACCTATTTATCGATTGATTGACTAATTTATTTATCGATTGGTCGATTGACTGATTGATTGTCGGCGGCCAGGAAGAGCCACGTAAAGTAAAGGGATCCGTGCCCATTACAATGTACCAGTTCTTGCTAACACCTAGATTTTCTTGGAATCCGTAATCCGCGCCGTCATTGCCAATGCATAACAAGCGCCCTCTGCAGAGTGCGTTGCTCTTCTGCTCTTAGACTGGCCCACCGTCTTTAACACTAAGTTATCTTTTTTTTTTCCGCACGAAATCAGAGTTTTTTTTCTTTCGGTTGCAAAAACTGCATTCCCCGATTATTATTATTCTCGCGCAAAAGTTTTTCCATGGCTTCAGCTCTGCACAGTGACTACGAGACTCCCGAGCCGATTTTGGGCAAAATATTAAAAAGCTGCACATGCATACGCGAACACTTGTTTTGTAAGCGCTTTCAAGAATGCAAGAAACTACATATAAAAAGCGACGACGGCCAGGTAATCCATTGCGAATAATAATAATAATAATTGGTTTTTGGGGAAAGGAAATGGCGCAGTATCTGTCTCATATATCGTTGGACACCTGAACCGCGCCGTATGGGAAGGGATAAGGGAGGGAGTGAAAGAAGAAAGGAAGGAATAGGTGCCGTAGTGGAGGGCTCCGGAATAATTTCGACCACCTGGGGATCTTTAACGTGCACTGACATCGCACAGCACACGGGCGCCTTAGCGTTTTTCCTCCATAAAAACGCAGCCGCCGCGGTCGGGTTCGAACCCGGGAACTCCGGCTCAGTAGTCGAGCGCCCTAACCACTGAGCCAGCGCGGCGGGTATCCATTGCGAAGCCGATTGCCATTTTCGAAATTATTCCCTGCTCCTTTAGGACTTGTTTGCTTGCGCTGAAGGCTGTACAGCCGGCAGGAAATGTTTTTGAGGCCCACATGAGAAACTAAAAAAGATAAGTTTTTCTTTCAGTGCATTTATCAGTGCGGAGCCCAGAAATGATCTGTCCTGGTGGCATAGACCCAGTTTTACTTGTGTATTTTTTATACATGCTTAGGCAGCCAGGAAGTTTATTCGCAGTCACCGTGTTCAACTTTGGAACTATAAGCGTGCGCGGCAGTGTCGCCGCAATATACTCGCGCTCCGAGAGTAGCGTTTCGCCTCCATCGGAACGCAGCCGCCGCGGTCGGGTTCGAACCCGGGTACTCCGGATCAGTAGCCGAGCGCATTAACCACTGAGCAAAGGCGCCCGTGTGCTGTGCGATGTCAGTGCACATTAAAGATCCCCGGGTGGTCGAAATTATTCCGGAGCCCTCCACTGCGGCACCTCTTCCTTACTTTCTTCTCTTAGTCACTCCTTTATCCCTTCCCTTACGGCGCAGTTCAGGTATCCGCCGAGATGTTAGCCAGATACTGCGCCATTTCCTTTCCCCAACATAATAGTAATAAAATGAAAATTGGTTTTGGGGGAAAGGAAATGGCGCAGTATCTGTCTCACATATCGGCGGACACCTGAACCGCGCCGTAAGGGAAGGGATAAAGGAGGGAGTGAAAGAGGAAATGAAGAAAGAGGTGCCGTAGTGGGGGGCTCCGGAATAATTTCGACCACCTGGGGATCTTTAACGTGCACTGACATCGCACAGCCCACGAAACTCCGGATCAGTAGCCGGGCGCCCTCACCACTGAGCCACCGCGGCGGGTACATAATAATAACAATTGGTTTTTAGGGAAAGGAAATGGCGCAGTATCCGACTCATATATTGTTGGACACCAGAACCGCGCCGTAAGGGAAGGGATAAAGGCGGGAGTGAAAGAAGGAATAGGTGCCGTAGTGGAGGGCTCCGGAATAATTTCGACCACCTGGGGATCTTTAATGTGCACTGAAATCGCACAGCCCACGGGCGCCTTAGCGTTTCGCCTCCATCGAAACGCAGCCACCGCGGTCGGGTTCGAACCCGTGAACTCCGGATCAGTAGCCGGGCGCCCTCACCACTGAGCCACCGCGGCGGGTACATAATAATAATTGGTTTTTAGGGAAATGAAATGGCGCAGTATCCGACTCCATATATTGTTGGACCCCAGAACCGCGCCGTAAGGGATGGGATAAAGGCGGGAGTGAAAGAAGGAATAGGTGCCGTAGTGGAGGGCCCGGGAATAATTTCGACCACCTGGGGATCTTTAATGTGCACTGACATCGCACAGCACACGGGCGCCTTAGCGTTTTTCCTCCATAAAAACGCAGCCGCCGCGGTCGTGTTCAGACCCCAACAGCCAATTTTCAATTTTCCGAGAGCTGTAAAGAAACTAAAAGGCGCGCTTTCGCCCATACCCCGACAGAGCCTTTATAAATACACGGAGCCGATAGATAAGCGCGCCAATATGCGTACGCGCGCTCGCCACGCAGGCGGGAGGAAGGCGTCGCGCGAGAGGTGTTCGGGGCACGCGGCGCGCGCTTAATTTAGCCGCCCCAATGATGTCCTCGACATTTTTTGCCCTCATCCAGGAATAACCGATCTTTCTACCGCGCGCCGATGACGCCTTCAGCCAGCCAGAAATACGCGCCTTTTGCCAGGAATACCGATCACCGCCAGTGTGCAGGCTGCCGATTAAAAAAAAAAAGATATGGTAAGATTTCAGCACATGCACGCTATTGCGGTTGTGAAAATGTGCGGTTATTGAAATTTCCCTTTGGTATGAAATATAAAGCTCAGGAGAAAATAATGCAGCCCGGCAAAGTTGCATCGGCATCGAACCCACAACTTCTTGATGTTGTATGCGGTGCAAAGGAGCTCCTTTTTTTCTCCAATTTATACCTTATAATTTATATATTGGTTATCAGGAAACTAAAGGCTTCATTCCTTCCCTTACGGCGCGGTTCGGGTGTCCACCGAGATAAGCGAGACGGTTACTGCGCCATTCCCTGAACCAATTTTATATCTTATGAGACACCCGCCGGCTCAGTAACCGAGCGAGTGAAAAGGCGCACAGCACACACGCTTTAGCTCTAGCAGCAATCAACCAAGCGGGGCCATCCAAAAAATTGGTTTTGGGGAAAAGGAAATGGCGCAGTATCTGTCTCTCATATCAGTAGACACCTGAACCGGGCCGTAAGGGTAGGGATAAAGGAGGGAGTGAACGAAGAAAGTCTCTCATATCAGTAGACACCTGAACCGGGCCGTAAGGGTAGGGATAAAGGAGGGAGTGAACGAAGAAAGTCTCTCATATCAGTAGACACCTGAACCGGGCCGTAAGGGTAGGGATAAAGGAGGGAGTGAACGAAGAAAGTCTCTCATATCAGTAGACACCTGAACCGGGCCGTAAGGGTCGGGATAAAGGAGGGAGTGAACGAAGAAAGTCTCTCATATCAGTAGACACCTGAACCGGGCCGTAAGGGTAGGGATAAAGGAGGGAGTGAACGAAGAAAGTCTCTCATATCAGTAGACACCTGAACCGGGCCGTAAGGGTCGGGATAAAGGAGGGAGTGAACGAAGAAAGAGGTGCCGTAGAAGAGGGCTCCCGAATAATTTCGACCCCTTGGGGATCTTTAACGTGCACTGACATCTCACAGCACACGGGCGCCTTTGCGTTTCGCCTACATCGAAACGCGGCAGCCGCGGTCGGGTTCGAACCCGGGAACTCCGGATCAGTAGCCGAGCGCTCTAACCACTGAGCCACCGAGGCCATCCAGCGCATTCCAATTCATCCCTATTTCCTCCACGTACGAGTTTCAGCGTCTCCAGCGCCAAAAATACCCTCCTCCTCACACAAAATTAGACACCCAGGACGATATATCTCCTGGCGTCAGATACAAACGAAGAATTTCCCTCACCTCCACAAACTTCACCCCATGCACTCAACACTATACCCTGACACATGCCCATGGTGCCAGGCCCGCCCAACACTCTTCCCCATTTCGTGGGGATGCGGGGCGAAACCGAACCACTTACAGACGCAGTACTACATGTCATTTCAACGGTGGGAGGCGATGCTGACCAGCGATCGTATCGAGGACAAAACAGCCCTAATAAAACAGGTCCGTCTCAAAGCTCAAGCCAGTGGAGTGGGCACAAGCCTCAAGAAACATTCCTCCGATTTTAATGATTACAGTTTACTTGCCTACCTGCCTACGGGCATCTTTCGGGTCAGCAGCCGAGCGCCGTAACCACTGAGCCACCGCGGGGGCCTAGAATTTTTTTACAACCCAGACAGATAAATGCGGAACGCGTGGTATAAATTTACCACACGCGCAGGGAGGAGTTGAAGGGATTCACATGAGATATACTACTGCGACGATTGCAGGACAATACATTTTTCGTAGTGCGCATAAAAAAAAACGTTGAAGTTGAAGCAGTGCAACTTTCCCGTAGAAAATTTAGACCCGCTCCTGAAATCGACGCGGACGAGGACACATTGCAGTTTCCAGGCAAACCACAAGACCGTACTTGTAGACGGTCTCAGGTTACAGGCTTGTAGTCGGCCATTAATAACAAGAGATATATCAGTTTTTACAATGTCAAAAAAGCGATTACGCTCGATGCTGTGGTGCATACAATTAAGGGCATAAACCGAAACTGCACGGTTATCCATGGGGCGCATGCAGCTATGCACTCAGAAAGGAGTAAAAAGGGCAGAAGCTGCCCTCTAGCGCACTTCCTTTTATAAGAGGGGGCGCTAGGGGACCGTACACTCCCTTTTTACTCCCATATAGGCGTATTCGTATTCAGTGCCAGGTGACCTTTTCTGTTTCACCCGTCACACAAAAGTTAGCGTGGCGGAGCAACGAAGATGTCCCTCCATATAAACCTCCATTTAGTTTTTCATCCTCCGTTTTCGAGAATGCCGCGGACAGCCCGACGTGTGGCGGCGGCGGCAGCGGAACCGACGAGCGCATATCCGTAATTCGTAGCCGCTGCTCCGTCAGTGTCCCTGGCTCATATCGCTGTATGCATCGCACAATCCATTTAACAGGTGGCGGGCGGGTTATTGGGCAGGCCGGCGTTTGACATGTGGACTGGGCCAGCTGCAGGCATGGTCACACATGTAAGCATCCGCGCAGCGGTCCTAGCAGAGACGCTCGTTTCGACGTTGCCGCGGTAAAATCGCTGAGGTAAGTTGCTCACAGAATTCAATGAAGAAACGCGGGTGTCGGCCCTTCACAAACAAGTTACAGCGATGCATAATAAAATTAACGCGAACCACAGTCTGCGTTACTTCACGAGAGACGGTCATCACCGCAATGGCGGGTACCCGCGCTCTAACCACAATGTGTCAGCAGATTCAAGGGCGCGCAGACACACACTCAGGTGGCATTTTGTTTTAGAGCGAAAGCTGTACTCCTCCCGTACAGATCTGAAGGTCATGTGGCTCTGAAATTTGACATTCAGACCAGGAGGAGTGGAGACTTGGCTCTGACGTCATGCCACGTGACTCACCTCGCCACAGCAGCGCGCGTTGAGCCGGCGGCGCTCGCTCGCCTCGCAACTATCGAACCACGCGACTCTCTGCGCCTCGCCCCAGCTGTGTATGCGGAGCCGACGGCACCCTCGCACGAAGCCATGGATGAGCAACGTGCCGAAACTTGTGCTTCGACGATTTATGTGCACCGTCCAAGCCACACCACTGATATGCAATAAAATTTAATCGAACCTAAACCATGTATAACTATGCTTAACAGAGCTTTCACTAGTCTTACTAGGTTCAGCTGGGTTGAACCACAGTTAATTTTTTTTTTTAATTTCTCACGCCTTCTTTTGTGACAAAACAATAAAAAATATACAATTGCCTAGTTGTTTCGCACACTTGTGTCAGATGCTTCTAAACTTCCCTTACACTTTGAAACCTCGGCAGTTAGATCAAATAATTAAAAGTAAGTCGATTACTTCAATTCAAAATACCAGTCGCGGTGGGTGCGTTTGGCTGCTAAGCATGGGTTTCACACCGATCATGGCAGCCGCATTTGGATGGAGGTGAAGTGCAAATTAAATGCCTACTCACGATTACAATGCACATCAAGCAGTCCTCCACTAAACTATGCCTTGCGCACCCTAGGCTAATGTGCATAAAAATTCATCAAAACTTCAATGAAAGAATTACCAAAACCCACCAAAATAATACTGACACATATCGCATGTTTTAGCATGCACAATAAAAATTCCTAAAAATAAGGAAAGTGTACTTGGCACTAGCACTGCAGCCTGTATAATAAATGTTGAATAAGACATTAATGGCAGCACAATTTAAATTTACATCATGAAACTGGTCATAGTCATTCGGAAGACATAACAGTGAGCATGTCATGGTCTGACATGCACTCGTTAGGCGGCAACTGAGGACAAATAGAAGTTGACGCGCATTGATAGGGTAGTGTATTCATATCACAAAGGCACCTCTCACCGAAAATGGAATTTTTATAAGACATGAAATACCAAAATAAGAAATACAGGTGATGCCATTACCAGCCGATTTTGCCAATAAAACGCGCACATCTACGCCAGTTTTTGCGCACAGATTAGAGATGCTAGACCACAGTGCAATTAACTTCAAACCAGTGGCAATCAATCCTGTTTAGTAAGGCGGTCAAAGAGTTTGAGTCGACTGGCTGGAAGATATTTAAATCCAATTTTCACGCCGATAAATGAGTCTTTTGCTGCTGTACAAGCATAAACAATGCCAGAAAGAGCATGATAATTCATTTTTTAAGAGAAAAATAATTTGATGTAGTTGACCTCAGTGTCACTTTTACATGGTTGCATAACTGCATAAGTGCTATGTCCTTGTCATAATAAAATGGACAACAAAGGATGGTTTTCTGCCTCACCTAGTAAGCATTCGGCTGCCGGAGCGGCGATTACATTTAATAACAAAATTTCACCTTTTTTTTATTTTAGAAGTACAATTCAAACACTGCGGCACTTGAATGAATGGATGAATTTACGAACTGCTTTTAAACAATGCTTTTTTCAGTTAAAGCACTGCATCAATAGAAAAGTGATTTGGTGGTTTCGAGACTAAATGCATAATACATATGAATGAGTAAGAATTAAAGCACTATCACTGCTCAGCCAAACTGAAATGCTTGTTACATCATGAACTCGTCATGCAAGTGAGAATTTTGTGCACATAACACTTGCGAAAATCATTTATTTATGAATAAAGTCACAATGCATTAAAGAAGGTATTAGCACTGGAGGCAAACAAAACATTGTCCCATTCACCACACTTTATTTTTACTTTCAGTGCTGACAGCAACAGGCACACAAAAGGCGTGTGCAGAGAGAAAAACTCGAGGTATCCAACCGTGAACTGAAATATGTATATAGGATAACAATAAAAAATATACGTTATTAAGCTGCAAAGGAAGCACAGCTCGTGTCTGCACATATATATTATATAATCTCTATGCCTATACATATACACCAGAACTACCCTGCCTTCACTCCCAGAAGGTTCAATCAGCTGGCAGAAGGGCATCTGTACATGACCAATACCGGCACACAGTCAAGTGGTTCCCAGGACACCAAACCTAACATGAGGCATAGCATGTAAAGAATGCAAAGCCCACAAGGTGGTGAAATGTGGTGCATAAAACAGCATCCTTCAGGGCCCTATGTCAATAAAACTCAAAAGCAAAATGAATCACAGAAAAACCAGTGAAAGACATGACACAAAGTGCACAGCTCACTATTACGTACATGGAAAAAAAAAGGTAGGAGATAAAATGGGCAGTAGGGAACCAATAAGTATAATAAAACCTCGATACATTCCCGGTTCATATGTCAAAATCGCGGGCAGTAAAAGTGCCTCATAGAGTTACACTATTTTCCTTTTGGTTAATATGTTCCCAGATAACACAATTTCTCAGGTACTACACTCAAAATTTAGAAAAATTCTGGTCGTATAATATGTTTAGTGCCCAAACGCGCACATACACATACACATGGGCTGTTCCTGCAGGGACATGATATGAAGAGAACGCAGCGGCTTCTCCACCATGCTTAAGGGCAAGGGGGCGAAACATCCGAGAATTACAATGCAGTGCTTGCGTACAAGCAAGCCAAGTCTGGGGAACCCAGCCACTGACAGTGCCATGGGGAGCCGAGGGGTTGTGGAGGACACCCCAATATTTTCCAGACGCTTCTTTAAATCCCTGATGAGGAGTTGTATTCACAAACAATTAAGTGCCTTAAACATCTTATCATGTGCATTCATTTATGGCTGATGCAAATGATTCTCGTTGATCTTTACGAGCAAAACCATGAAGGCATAATGCCAGTCAAGTACGTTACTCATGCCCACCCCCCCTCTTTGCGCCACCCCAATGTCAACACCCCAGTGTCATTTTTTAACGCAGCATGAAGAGCAAAAACGCTGCGGCAGTCAGCCACCACAGCAGATTCACCACATGGCACTGGTGGAAGGGGGCGAAGCATCGAAAAACAACAAGGATGAGATCTCAGCTACTTCCACCATTGCCGGTGACGGACCGGATGTGTTGCAGAGTTTTTTCTGCACTATAGACAATGCAAAAGCGGACTGAATACTCTTAGCATTAGAAACTGACCTGCTCAGTCTTGTGCCAAGAAATGCTACTAAACATTTTTGTGAAGTGAAATTGTCAATAAATACCTCTGTACCTTAAACGGATATTTTCCAAAATCATGTGGTTTGGATCACAAGTTTTCCCTCCGATAATATGTTGTTACCCGCATTTGTCTAAAACAATATCAGTGATGTTTTACTGTATTTGATCAATATATGCATATTATACCGCTACCATTTTTATTGAGCATGAAAGGGCACGAAAGAGGTTCTCATATGCCGAGTCCATTTCTCATTTAAAGTGAGATGATAATGCCTTTTCTGGCGTTTTTCAGGCAAGCGTCACAAAAACATGACAGAAGCACCTCCTATTTGGTGCCATGTGAAGCTCCGTATACAATGAACTTTTCCATTAGTCAATTAAAACTACAAAACAAATGAGCACGATGAGACATGCTTTAATTTCAGAAGCAGCGTGCTATGGACACATTATTAATAAATCTTTAAAGTTCTATGCTTGAAATATATTGGGTTAAGCAGTATTACTGCACTTAGCACTAGTCAAACATGTAAACTAAAACTGCTGCCCATTTTATCCCCAGAAATGCTATGATTGCACAGGCACCATACAAATACAGTCTTAAAGAAAAGAAGAAAAAAAAAAGCTACCAAACAAGAATAAAAGGAGCAAGCAATAGTGCACTTAGCTTAAGAAATAAATCGACAGCTACTTCACATATAGCTTAAAATAGGTGCTTTCAGCAAAGTGCATTAGTGAACTCTAAAAGTAAAGTGAAAAATCTCGAAGTCTCAAACAGAGCACATGATAATTTTACATCGGTAAAGCAAGGAATCACTATTCTTGCCATGTTGCCTTTAAATGTGACCTTCATTACTGATGCAAAATCAAAAGCATGCTATTTATAACTCTGGGTACATTGCTAAAAAGGCAGAAATCATCGAGTTGAGCATTCAAGTGCTGTTAACCAATAGCTAGACAGCTGTGCTAACAGTGTATTTATAAACCATCACCAGCATGCTGCCAGCACTTCACAAGAAATTACCAACATGCGAATTATCAAATTGCAATCATTGAACTGATAGTTCTGAATTGCACAAAAAAGAGTAAAATAACCACGTTTCTTACACATATATTCCTAGGCTGCAAAAAAATAAAATCGCAAAAGCAACAGGGAGAAACAGGTGGGGCTAGCAACAAAAAGTTTGCAGCTAACATTAAAAGCTTCTCCAAAATAAAGTAGCCAACATTTATAAAAGCATTTTTAAAATTAAAAAAAGCTCTCAGCAGCAAAAGGGCATTTGCGATCCTTTTCTTGGTGATTATCAACTGGGAAATGGACAGCCACTCCAGGTAGGTTTAAACTCACCAGCACCTCATTCTTCATTTTTTTTCGGCAGGTGATGACTGCTTAAGGCACTGGAAGTGAAGAAGCTAAACACACGGTGTTCAAGCATTGGACAGAATCACACAGATCATGGGTGGTCCTGTGTACTGTCTAGTAATATACCTGGGGCTCTATTCTAAACAACCACTTTTGAAGATATTGCTCCAAACCAACATACCCGCTGAAAATGCATGATCAAACAGGCACACTTTCTGTAAATGATAACAGGTCGAGAAGCTGTTGAGTGCACTCACACTAAAAACAAAGAAATGGAACAGTCTCCTCTGCTAAAATCCTGCTGATACCGTCAAACAACCACCATTTTTGTGAACCCTGAATGGCCCAAATGGTGGAGTACTTGTACTCACTAACTGCTCATTGACCACTATATACATCACACACAAAACAACTGCCACATGCCCTGCTGCAAGCACTGCAGAAGCTACCCCGATAATACTCACACATTCCAAGACTGTCCACATATCCAAGCGGCTCCCATCCAGCTTCTGTCCTGAATCCCCAGTGCAGGACCACTTTATTTTGTGAAACGGACCTTCTGCACCATGTATGCTTCACCAAGATACCAAGAAGCTCATTAAACTTGGCAGAGCAATCCTGCATCCTTAACACCAGACTTGGTGATGTATTAAAGACACCTCTTTTCTCCAACAGTCTGCATGCCAACTAACGAAAAACAAGCTTCATCACTCTCAAGTGATAATCTTATTACTGCTGTTGCCTGTTTCATGCAACCACAAAAGCATTCCAACTGCATTTTTAAGCCTACAGTCAGGCCACCTATGTGCAACAGAATGCACCATGCATGATGTTCCATAATAGAACATGTCAAAAGGAATGTGAGGAAATTAAGTAGACTGCCTCTGCTGCAGTGTTACACACTGCACGTCACACCAGAAGAAAAGTGACACCGTCGCTGAAAGTGGTTGCCTGAGAATACAGCCTCTGGTAATACAAACCCGTTGAGAGCTGCTGCACTTCCGCTGGGGCCACCCTGTTGGTAACACACGAACTTCATCTCACAGCTTCGCCAGCAGAGAGCCCATGACAGGCTTGTCGAGAAACTCTTTCCACCAGGGAGCACGCTGTGTGCCTCCAGGAGAAACAACAAAGGACTGGAACAGCTTCTTGTAGACCTGCAACCGGTAAAGGGTGGGGGAAGAATAAAGAGAACAAATGCTTGCCACAGCATCACCGCCATCATCATCATCAGCCTACCGTAAAAACTGGACTATAGGTCGGACCGGAATACAGGTCGACCGCCCAACTAACCAATTCTAAAAATGAAAAAAATCTTTGTCAATGGAAAAAGTACAGAAATACACCCGTACCTTGAAACAAATGCGACTCGACAGGTTGCACAATGGTGACAGTATTTATTTTCATTTAAATGCTGCTCGTATGTACATCCAGCCAATTATTCAACAGTATCGCGCGCCCATCGACCCGCGTGTTTGTTTCTGGCACACAGAAGTATGGCGCCGTAGAGCAAAGCCCTTCCTCTTCATGAATCGCCGCACCCGGAATGGCGAGCCCTTGAATTATGCCCTCATGAGTCTAGAGGCACGCGCGATCTCTACTGCTTTCATGCGGATGCATTCGGCAGTCACAGGCAGCGATCTTGCGTGCAGCGCAACCTTTCCTTCCAATTCTGGATAAGCTGCGGTCTGCCCGCGAAATTAGGTTTTCTTCTGGTTGCTACAAGTTGTAATACGCAGCTTCTGCCTCCACCAGTAGTGAATGCTCTTTTCGGATACTCCAAATTCACGCTGTGCCACCACCAGGTTGCCGTGAGATTCCACGTACTCAATCGCATTTTTCTTGAAGGCGACGGTGAGTTGCCACCGGCTTCTGCTCATTCTGAAGTGAAAACGCAGCCTTTAACCAAACAACGGAAACGCAAAATGACGGTGCGACAACGTCGCCACGCTGCACTGCTGCTGATGGCAATGGTGATGGAGGCTGTTGATTTCAGCCGCCCATTGTTGCAAGACTTCTGCAGTTTTTCTGCCAATGACCGGTATATAAGACGGGGGTCAACTTTTCGCCATGGTTTTTTGAAAAAAAGCTCGACCTATATTCCAATTTTTATGGTAACTATGTTCACTGCAGGACAAAGGCCTCTCCCACTGACATTCAGTGCCAGCTGTGGCTACCCTGCCCCCATAGACTTCTTAGTCTCAACCACTCACCTGACTCTCGCAGCCCCTGCTATGTTTGCCTTCTCTTGGAATTCATTCCTATACTCTAAAGGACCATTGCTGAAGGATAACGGAGTGGATTCCAAGAGAAAGAAAACGCTAAAAAAAAGTGCAGCAACCAGCAACCCCTAAATGCAGCATGAACGAACCCTATAAGCACTTGCACGACAGCAGTGCCTGATAATGTACAGCCGCCCACAAAAGCCTTCAGAACATAAAAAATTGAAAAATGCTTAATTGCTTGGCAGTCCAGCAAGCAGCTGCGATCTGAACGATGTGCATAGCCCTTCCCTGTGAGCCCTGCATTATGCTTCCCTCAATGCCTGCCCACACCAGTAGGCAGCAAGGAAATGCAGATTTCTCGTGGTTTAGATGTTCCGAAAACTTTTGTGGGCACCTATACAGCACAATGCAGCGGCCTCATAAGCAAATGACACTGCATATTAATACCGCATACCCACATAGCTTGTCTTGAAAAAATAAATAAAAATAAAATAACGAGCTATTTTTACATTGCTGATCAAGCACTGCATATTACACATTTGTGTGGTTGTTGTGCTGCAACTGGTCCACCATTCTGCAGCTTTCTTTTGATGCCACTATCTGCATGTTTAGTATAAATGATGCTCGGCCACTGTCCTACTTTTGTTGGGTGCCTTAAGGGGACATTAAGGACAAATTTGAGTTGGCCTGTATGAACAGGTTTAACAACAACTGAAAATAGAGTTCTTTAAGCCAGAAAAGACCAAAAACTGAAACACAAGTGTTGACAACACAGGCCAATTCCAGAAGCAAAAATGCATGCGACACCGAATTTTGTGAGCAGATCCCAGAACCTATGCTACACAGCCACTCACTTCAAAATGACAACAACCAACCTTCCTGGTGTAGACGAAAGGAGTTTGCAAGAAAGGGGGGGGGATTTTCAAATTCAATTTTCTGAGCCACAAATGCATCTTCTGCTCCCGGGAAAACGTTAAAATACCCACAAAGAGCCAGAGAATCAATTTTTACTGAGCACAATAATTCGACGCAGTTGTTCACAGTGCCCCATTAAGCCACACAAAAAAGCAGGTATCAAGTCAACCTAGAGAGACACATTAATGCACTGAGGTAACAATTATGTCACTTTTACAAATGACAGAGCCTTAGTAAACCAGGTAATTATGTAAAATTGAAAGACTAGCAGTGATGCCATCGTTGCAGGCAAGGAATATGTGCTCTGCCCCTGTGAAACGCTGCTGTATGCAACAAATGTAGAGGTGCAAGCTCTCACCAATTATCCAAAGTAATACAGCTCAAATCCCTGATGTGTAATCCAGTGACCAAAGCTAGCCATCGTCGAAGAGACAGCAGCAAAGTTCATTATGCAGAGAATATCTTCACAACAAACACAAATCAGTCATACACACTGTTCTCCTGTTTGCTTTTTTTTTCTTTTTGTTGCAGCACTGACTCAGTTTCCAAGCCCCATTCTCTCAGACCGAGGTGCTTCCCATTTGTCAAGAAAGGTGGCAACAAACAAGTCAATAAAATTACGCTGTTATTTTTGCACCGTGCAGGAGATTCAAACGAAAGCCTCAAAAGTGACTTTCTCAGCTGAAAAGTCACTGTTTCACGCAGCAAGACTGCTGGCAGAGTTCTGAAAGGATCTGCTACTATGGTATGACTTTGCATTTAGTGCTCCTTTAATCCTCACCTGTCCATCAGAACAGCCAAGAATAGAGTTCAGGGCGACATCAGGCGGCGAGATGACATCCGCCAGGGTGACGGCGTCGTCCTTCAACTCCCGGCAGAGCTGGAGAATGCCTTCACGCATCAAATTCTTTGCTGCCTCACCTGTACAATATCCACCTGAAACGAGGAGCAGAAACAACAAAATCTAAATGGAAGCTAAACATTAAATTTCAGAGGAATTAAAAAAAACCTATTGCAGGACGCGTACATGAAAACAAAATGAAAAGCAGCAATTATTCCATTCCACTGCAACCAGAGGTCATGCCTGGAAATGACCACCTGGTAAAACAATTTGACTATGACACTATCACACAATGCAAAAGCTGCTCCTTTGTATTGCAGCAGCAAAAATCACTTGCTGATATCACTGCGCTGCCGCTGGCAAATTTTTACAAAAGTGATGTTCACGAAGAATTTCAGTGAATATGCCAAGGTTTCAATAATACTGTTTGAACACCCCAATAGGTGTGTCACATGCCTTGCACTAACAATTAGTGCCAATGTGGGTGCATTTATGATGCAGAGAAAGAAAAATATTTCATCATTCCACAAAACATTTTAGGAAGTCTTGTGCTCTCTTGTGGAGTATTTGCTCTATAATTCAAGCAGCAGTTGGGATATTATATTGAACAGTACAACAAAATAGGAATTTGTTCAATCGTGTTTCGGGTATTACAATTTCTTGCGAAAAATTTGGGAGTCATCATGTAGGTGCATACAAAATTCACTCTCAGATGCACGCTGCGTATGAACATACACAACATTCAAACTCACCCCCATACAAGTCCCCTACGCGCTTTTCCAGGCTCCAAAGTGCAAAAAGAGTGTTGAGTCGCTGCAGCACGACACACAACTGGGGATCCTTCAGGTCAGCAATGAAATTCTGAAACTTCTCCACAATTGTGTGCTGTGAAAAGAAACAACAAAGATAAGCATTCATAACAAGGCAAAGTGAATGCCATTCCTTTGCATAAAATCGAAACACATTTAACAGCTTTCATATGGGTATAAATTTCTGCACAATCCTTTCATGGCTGCACAATTACCACAGGTATTTGACAAGAAAAGAAGCGCTAAACGTTTGCTTAGCTGGCATACACTGCACAACCAAGTGAACACGAGTAAATACCCTCCAGGCATCCATATAACATAAAAGCAAGCAGGAAAGTTCAAGGCAGCAGCAATCCTAAGCTCTATAAGTGCTTGCTCACTAGTGTGAGTTAGTGTGCTAAGTTCAGAAACGAAGGAGACAGGCCTGTCTATGTGTTCAATGCATCAAGTGAAAAAATAAGTTTACCTCCACCTTTCGCAGAAGTAGGAAAGCTTGTAAGAGATTCATTTGTGACATAAGAATGCCAACACAACTGTTAGTTCCCTTAATACACTCCTCAACAACCTTTTCCTGGCAATGAAGCGGTAGCTATGGAGCAGAAACACACCCTATCTTCTACGCAGCAGAATACATTAGGATCTCAATGATACGAGTCTCACAGCATTGCAAAAAATATTCGTATCATACGAAATTTGTATAATCCGAAAAGAACAAAATTCGTTTAGAGGTACAAGAAATGGATTCAAGCAGACCTTTTCACAGATGATGGAATTTATTTACGGCCACATGGTCATTCAGGTGATGTATGGGCCCCACACCGCCTATCACTCACATCGTCGCTGATATAAGAGTCATGTACCGCCACTCACTGCTCATAGTGTGTTTTGTGCAGCTGGCAATTCCGATGTCGGCGATGCTCAAAGCACTAAGTGCTCTACGGTGCAGTTACAGCTCATGTGTTCATATTATCTGAAGCGGCGCAGGAGGGTGCTCGGAACATTAGCAATTCTGCACACTGTAAATAATGCACAAGGGTGTTGTTGCGGGCTAGTTGGTTTAACATTCCTTAAAAGGGAACAGCGCAAACACAGGACAAAGAGAGGAACGTACAACACCAGCGCCTGTGTTGTACGTTCCTCTCTCCGTCCTGTGTTTGCACTGTTCCCTTTTAAGCAATAAATAATGCACCTCAGACAGGGAATTTCACAAATTAGTATCATCCCCAAAATCATATCAACTGTAATTGTATCTTCAAGATCTTGCACTTAATAGTTTTCTCTTCAAACTTAGTATGTTCTCAATATTCGTCATTTAAGACATATTTCTAACACAACTGCCAACTTTCAGCGTTAAAATACCAAGGAAAAAACAGTTTTCATGTATACAATGAATTTGCTGGGCAGGTCTTACGACACAAGAAAGATACACAAGAAAGATAACAGGGAAAGCCGGTCTAGTGGTGGTTGGTGCTTGTATATATGCATTATGTAACCGCACTCCGTCCTGTCTGTTCCTTTCTTCGCCCCTTGCCTTTCACGTGGTTACAATATGCATACAATTACACAAGAAGCTTCCATAGATGGCGCCAGCTACGTCAGTGACGAAGTAGAGTTACCGTGGAGACAGCGACATGCAAACTGGCCACGCACACCGTCGTGCGAGCGCACTCTTTGGCGGAATGGCATAGTTACAGATGCTCCCTCCTTGCAGCATTCCCTTCATTGCAAAGCAAAGCTGTCACCGAGTATAGCTCAATACGTTTTCAACAATCAATACTGCAGCATTGGTCACAAGCAACAAACAATTCTGCTTGTCTGAGCGAACCGCTTAACCCATTCGTTTCCAAAGACTGCTATTCACCATTCTCGCTAATATGTGCGTGTTTTAAATACACATCAACAGATGGTGGCTCATGCTTGGTTGCTCATTTTTGCATAGTAGTTTTCACGCTAGATGACAATAGTAGTTACTCTCTAGTTTTGAAAACAGATTTCAGGAAAATATTCTTTTTTCGCCAGTTCTTTTGAACACAACCATGGCATTGCAGGAAGACTGAAGTTTCAGGAACGCTGAATTCATGCGCTGCTTTTTGGCAGTGATCGGTATGAAGACTGCAAATTAAAAGCAGTGAGTGTGACTTTACCCACAAGGTGAGAATTATTACTTGGACTCTGAGCCTCACAATTCAGGCGTAGCTTGAGTCCCAGCTCAGAAATCCAAAAGCATGCAAACAAATATTCGTCAATGTGATGTATTTGGCTGTTTGCATCAGCTATATACTCTACCAAAAGCGATTGAAAAAGAACGTGCTACACTGAGAGACAATTTCCTCTCATCAAAAAGATCGTTCGCAAGGTTGTGTTGCCCTGATACAAGAGCATGAGAAACTGCTTAAGTCTTTTCACAAGCAAGAAAAATTTTACTTGTTCTAGAGCCGAATAAAATACAAATTTCTCATATGTGACCTCTTCAGCATGAGTTACCACTAATTCTTTCTTGCAACCCAAAACCGTCATGCTCTGCCGTAGCCGACAGGCCGCGGAAATGAATGGTTTAAATGAGTCACTGATGCATGGCTACACACCTCAATATATGCCAGAGCCAGCTCACGAAGGCAGAAGGCCTGTGTGTTGTTCTTGGCCGAGAACTGGTCCTCTCCCTGGGACAGCAGTGCCGTGTACTTCTCATCACTTGTGCGCAATAGATAGCACACCAGCCATTTGTATGCTGCCAGGATCACTGCACATGAGTAATGGAATCACAATAAGCATGACAAAACTAGTCCAGCGAACCCCAGTAATGTTCTAAGCTACAGCCAGAAAGTCACTTAATTAAACCCAAAATTCCCTATTTTAGGCCCTTTTTACCTGCAGTAGCTTGAAAACTGCATCGATTTGGAAAAAGTAAGACAATTTCGGTTCCCAAAATTACTTGAAACTTCGTAAAAATTCCATTCTAGCCAAATTTTACCTTTAAAAGTTAGAGCATGTGGATTAGTTAGAGCAGCTTGGATTAACAAGGTTCCACTGTAATGAGTAATCCTGCCATAGCTAATGAGTGATTCTGCCGTTGCTCTCTGTGGTACTCATTTTGTAATCTTCCAGGTGATGCTAGTCAAAGGTGGCTGCCTTGTGGTTTGCAGTTTTTTTTTTCTTTCTATTTTTACCAGGTGGGTAAGGAAAGAGCTGTCATGTGTTGAATTCTGAAACAGAACAGGAGGGCTATAAAACGCACTCCCACAACAAGGCTTGGGAACATATGAGCAAGGACTGGACCAAGTGAAACTTTTTTCCGTTAGGCTGGAGCATCACCAACCATTGATGTCTGTCATCTCGCGGACAGTGGTGGCTTTAAGGCTCCCCTGCAAGATGGTCTCCATGTCGTTGAGGAACTGGATGGTGGCCATAGAAGCCGGCAGCGGCTGGCCTGCCTTGCGCCCCTGTACCAACGACAGCAGCACGTTGCTCGTTTGCTGCAGAAGCACGTTGTTGTCTCCTTCGTAGGTGCAGTTGGCATCATTGTCATTCCGCAGGTCGCCCAGGCCTGATACTGCAATGCAACGAGGGCCACGAGGCACACAACTCGTCAGTGTATGCCCCAACACGATACTATGCGCGCACAACTTAAGAAACAAATGAAAAACATTCACTTCGTACATTTTACTCTGGGCCACATTCCACCTGCAAACACAAAAAACGTTTTCACTGTGCTACATAACACGAGAACCCAGTGAGAGCTTTCATACTGTCCTACATATGCAACAAACACAATGTCAACAAAAGGAAGCAGCATTGCAGAAATAGCACCTCCTCCAACCCCATTCACACTCCTTCGTTGAGTACACTGACGTCGCGGAATTGATGGTTGGTGCCATATAAGCCATCACTGCGAAATGTATATATCAATTACATACCAGATTAGATGCAAGAGCACATTATATGTAAATAAACAGGAGCCTTTAGCAGAGTTTCCAGAGGAAAAATAAAAATTTCATCCAAGCAGTAATCGGTAACACAAAGCAGTCAGCCAATTCAATGCACAATGATGATGCCGGCTTGAAACAGGCGGTGAAAAAAAAAGATAAGAGGCACTATGACAAAGACATGCCCAGATAATAAAATATGTGAAGGCAGCACATCACTATACATTCATCAAAACTGAGGAAAACAGAAAAAATGCTGGTCTTGCTGCGTCCCAAAGGGAGATAGCCTTTACCAAGTTAGT
Organism: Amblyomma americanum; assembly: GCF_052857255.1. Lineage (NCBI taxonomy): Eukaryota > Metazoa > Arthropoda > Arachnida > Ixodida > Ixodidae > Amblyomma > Amblyomma americanum. Next base: position 19,670,027 of record NC_135498.1, on the reverse strand, counting down.
TGATGGCAGTCCCAAGGCAGTTATGAAAATATGCTACTAGTGGGTTAGAGAATGTACAAATAGATGTCCCGGGTGGAACACCTGCTAGCACAAAAATTTGCTGACATCATGAGCCTAGGTTGTGACCAGCACAAAAACCAACACAAGTCACCACGCACCTTTGAGGTAACCATGGCCACCACAGGCCTCACGGCTTTCCTGAATGGCGTCCCTTGCCAACCAGCCTGCTTTGCATTTGGCAGCACACGATATGATGTGGAGTTCCACACCCTGCTCCGACTGCATGCACAAAATGCATGACGAGGCTTTTAAGAACACTCAAATCTTATAGCATGGTCAAGCATGAACAAAAGGCCTGAAATTTTAGCAAAGCAGATGCTTATTCATTCTCATTTGCTTATGCTCCACCATAAATGCTTAAAGGTATACAAAAAAAATAAACTAAGCAAGACGGATATATTATTGCAGGGAATACTACCTAAATTTTTCCTGCGCGGAAAGGTAGCTGCATTGCTGGAAAAAACCTCAAATGAAAGTCCTAAAACTCTTCCACATTCAAAGCACCAGTGAAAAATGATCTGCCACGACGTCATTTCAAGAACACCTTTGCAATCTGGCCAGTCAGAGATGCCACTTCCAAATACCGGAAACATGGCTGGAAACTGAAAACCAAAAGTCAACAGGCCAATGGTCACGGCAGCAACGTGCAAGTGCAAACCGCCTCTGCTTCCCACTATTTCGATGGAAGCTCTCTGCTGCCTCTCATGTATCTGCGTCTTATTGCAACATGCACATGGTAGAAATAGGCTTCGTGGGTGCAGCACGCCAGCAGCAGTTGTGCTCAAACATGCTTCATTTACCATCACATTGGGGTGAAAAGCTGCATGCCCATTCCTCACCAAACAAAGCACTGTGCTGTCGATTATCATTTGTTTGTTGTCTAACTATGCAGTAAGTATGGCCACAGACAACCACTGTAGTTGAAACTGCTGTGGTGATTGCGATTTCTACGTTTATGAATTGCTTCCTGTGGGTTGTAAGCGGAAACGAATCAAGGTACGTTCCGTCCAACTGTAATCCGCTGCCTGCCAGCTATACCTGTCAACAGGGGATGCACGCATAATCTTGACGAACACGCATCAGCTGGCTGAAAGTTTTTCTCGTGAAAAACCCTAGCTTGCGTGTTGGCGCCTCACATACTATGTGCATGATGACCCGTGCAGGGAAACTTATGAGCCAAATGAGGGGTGATGGTGCATGCATTTGCAACTTCTGAGCTAATCAGCACATCTAAAAGCATATTAGCCTTTTCACTGTGCGCAAAAGGTTGACGACCACGCACTCGCATAGCGCTTCATAAGTTGATGATGTGCATGCATGCGCATGACTGTATGTGTGGATACTAAATGTAAAGAAATAAATGCTTTGCAATTTCATAAAACCAGCAGCCTGCACAAAGTAGCCGATTCGATGGCTAAATTGAGAACGAAACCACTTCATTGGCCATGTAACAAGCCTACAAAGTGTGAATAACCTTAAAAGCTTGGAGTTCTGAACTTGCTGTGCACGATGCCTACATGCAGCACAAGCGCACAGAATGCGAGGCAAAAGATTCAGCGTTTGTGTTTGCGACTAACCTTTCTCTATAGCGTCTGTTGTGTGTTGTTTTAATTACGAGACTTTTTGCACTGTTGGCCATGCTTTCCACACTGCTTTTGTTCCCGACAGCAATTAGTGTTCCTCCAGAAAGCTCATATATACATAAGCTGTCAACGCTGCATAAATCTTCAAGTGTCTGTGCCCCGTGCACCCCGCTTTTACACCCCTTTCTGACTTATACAAGCGTTGCTGTCAGTAAAATTGCCATATTTGCTATTAGGTGACCCTAACCTATCAGTCTAGCCAGACTTAGTACTCCCCTTTAGTGTCTCATTAAAAAAATACTTTCTTCTCCTTCCTGCAAAACAAAATCTTTTGCTATACATATTGTGCATAAAAAACAATTTAGCCCCAAATCATTTCCAAGTTAGCTTTTTAGTAATTCAGCTTTGTAAATTATGAATACTTGCACGTGACACACAGTCTCTGGCATTAAATGAGCTAAAATAACCCTCTATTTGTTTCTAGTACAGCTGAACCACAAGGTAACGAACCTCAATTTAACGAAATCTGCGAAGTAACACATTTTTTAATTTCCTGATCTCTGCCCCATTAAAAGCCATGTTTTTTTTTTCTGTGAACGAAGTAATTTTATACTATACTTTCAAATTAACAAAGTCCTTGCGCATCGCATACAAATACCAGGAGCCTCCTTGACTCATCATCATCATCATCAGCCTTACTACAACCACTGCAGAGCAAAGGCCTCTCCCACGTCTCTTCAATAAACCCTGTCATTTGCCAGCTGCACCCACCCTATGCCTGCAAACTTCCTAATCTCATCCGTCCACCTAACCTTCTGCCGCCCCCAACTACGCTTGCCTTCTCTTGGAATCCACTCCACTACCCTTAAGGACCAGCGGTTATCTTGCCTTTGCATTACATGCCCTGCCGAGGCCCATTTCTTCCTCTTGATTTCGACTAGGATGTCATAAACCCGCATTTGTTCCCTCACCCATTCTGCTCGCTTCCAGTCTCTTAATGTTATACCTATCATTTTTCTTTCCATGACTCGCTGCGTTGTCCTTAACTTAGGCTGAACCCTTTTTGTTAGCCTCCATGTTTCTGCCCCATAGGTGAGTACCGATAAGATATAGCTGCTGTACACTTTTCTCTTGAGGGATATTGTTAAACTGCCATTCATGATCTGAGATCCTTGACTAGAAGCTGAAAATGAAAACTTCAGCCGAGACAGGCCACGATTTGCATGTACCCTTTTATGCATAAATGTTGCTAGTGGGCTTCAATCAGGAGAGCAGAACAGGAGCAGAATGTATCACTGCACCATCTGTTGTGTACATATGAACTTGTGGCAGGTGCTCTACCACCAGCCATTAGTGCAGCGCGGAAAAGCCTGACACCTGTCATTGGTGCAAGCACTGCTTAGTTTCTGGGGGTTCGAATCCTCCGAAATTTTTTTTTTTACTCAATTATTTTCTGCCAAAGAACTCCAGAGTGCTCTTTTGGACCTTTTTTTCCCCTCAATATGTCACCAAGTAGCCTCTTTTGAACGGTGTCATCATCGCCGGGCATCAGTGGTAAATGCGTGGTGCTTCGCAGTTCGTATCATCCACCGCAGGTTGTGAAATTATTAGCATTATCCCGAACCTTGACAAATTTTATTATAACGCACCAAGGCCAGGATATTTTTAAAATTTGCATCACTGCCAAATTATGGCCAACCATAATCGTATCATTAGGTTCTACTGCATTTACAAGGTGCCATCGACTAGGAGTCCTCAAGAATCGGTAACTCTTATTTAGATTGCTGAAGGATAGGAATCTTGACTTAAAGAAACTCGAAATATAAGAAATTTTTTGGCTGCAAGTATGACTCTGTTATATTGAGATTCAACTGTGTCCAAGTGGCACTGAAGGAAAAGAATTTGGGCACTCACCACTTCAGGTGACTTTTCACCAAACAGGACTGCAATGTGGAAGCTGACAAACTCCTTGTACAATGCAGTCGAGTAGTAGTTAAGCACATAGGCTGCTGCAAGGAATGGGATCAACCTCCATTGCTGAAAGCACAGGTTGCAAAAAAGAAAAGTATGAGACTGTGTTAAGTCGCCATGAAACATTGCAGTAACTTTTCCAAACCACCACTGAAAAATTGCACGTCAAGGTGGTTGCTTCACCCACACATAAATTCAAAAACAGGTTGAAATTACCAGGATATGCCAGATAAGCACTCGAAGGGTTGTGCATTCACTTGACTCTATTTCATTTTTTTTTTCTAAGAGGCGCTATCGGCAACAAAGTTTGCGGGGTGCATGTGTCCGCTTCCAGTAAACTTTTGTGGCCTATAGGATATGATTCTAGAAACTAAGGCTAAAATGATGATGTTATTACAGGTTGCAAAATTTGCCTGCATGAATATGTCAAAGGACAAGGTGTCGACATTTACGTTCTGAAAAATATTACTCGCTGCATTCATGCCATTTGCGATATGAAGAGTGCTGAGGAGTGCTGAACCTGCTGACGTACCTGCAACTGGTACTCAATGACTGGCAGCTCCTCCTGGTTCTCAGGGCCAAACTGGCGACGCACTGCTGAGTATCGAGTGGAGATCACGACACTCTTGATTAGGTTTGTGGTGCAAATACCCACAATGCTTACACGCCCCATCGACAAGGAGCCCAGGGTCATTCCAAACCTCTTCTTTGGGTCCTAAATCACCCCCAGAGAGAAGTCAAGCACGTGGTCAAAATAAAAAGAGGGAGTGACAAAAAGAATATGCAAAGCAGCCAGAGCAAAGCTGCTGCATCTACTAAAAAATTAGATATCAACCAGGCAGGAAAAAAAAGCCTATTTGGCTTTCACTGAACAGATTCTTACACGCACAAGAAAATTATCTTTTCCATTTTGGCGTAATGTAGTGCATTAGTATCAGATTGGAAAGAAAGCAGACACTACTTGTGAACCAAAACACATTCTTTTGCCTTTTTACATTCAGCTGTAGAAGTAAGGAAACAGAGCAATTCAAGTTTCAATGTATAGCATCCTGAAATGGGGACATTCATCAACTGGTTAAAAAAGACTTTTTGCTACACAGTCGAGGAATTAAACAAGAGCATGTTTGTGTTTGAATTTGACCTAATAGTACGGAAGGTTTTCAAATAAGCTTCAAAAGAAATGAAAGCCTTGTTAATGACTCAGAACAACAAAGTACGTCGGACAATTTATTATAGATGCCCCAGTGCTCTGAAATACCCTTACGCTTGTCTGTGGGGCATGTAAAAAAAAAAAAATTGCCGGTAATGTTGCGCACAGTGCAATAATTCAGGATGTCTTACCTTCAGTGGTGTGACGTACTCTCCCTCAGGTGTCACATCTGCTGTCCTATTCAGCAGGTTCTCCCGAGGAATGCGATAGTTGTGGAAGGAGAGGAACCTACAAAAACCAAATTTCATGATATAATGAATAGAGCATCAGTAGTGTGCGCCTCCAGCTTGGCAATGCAATAATGCCCATATGACAGATAACAGATACTAACCATTCATCAAACACTGCTGCCCAACACTGAGTTTGACCATTGCACGTGAAAGCTCACCATGTAGTTCTGCTTAACATTCATCTTTTCTTTAATACCTTTTCAAGATCAGTGTACATGTGAGAACTACTCTGGCTTACTTGGCTGAAACATAAAAACAGATCCACCAAAACTTGCTCACACCTGGACTCGCAAGTGTTTGGACTAGAAAACATGCCAAGTTTGAGCCTGGCTTAGCCCGGGTAAAGTTAACTCATGAGCAAACATACCTAGTCAAGCATTAAAGAACACCAAAAAAAGAAATTCTACTTTTCATCTCGAAAATGCACTGCGGGTCGAATGCTGTAGTAAAGAAAGGCTCTAGGTTGATTTTGTCCACTTGTAGAATGAGTATAAAAACCTAAACAAGTGGGTGATGTTCACATTTCCCACACCCCAAGTGAAAATACAACCATGCAACCTAGTAGCACACCAGCATTCAATATGTACGTGTGAGATAGAGTAAATAAAAAATAAATATAAACAGGTAAACAACACGTGTGAAGGCTCACCCATTGTCAATGCCATTGAGGCCCAACTTGGGACCCATGTCTCCCACGAGGACACCTGGGAACGGAAGGAGTGTCTTGCGGTTCCTGATAGGCACCACAAAGGCGTGCAGCCCTCGGTTCTGCCCATCAGCCGTGAGCAGTTGAGCAAACACGATGGCGTCCGTAGCTGTCTGACCCATGTTTCCCGACCACACTTTAATGGCTTCAATATCAGGAGTGTTGAGAACAAACTCCTGAAAGTTACAATGGCACAAAAAGATTTGTGTGATGTAGAAACAAACGAACCTCCTAGGGTTTGTGCATCATCAATACAGGTGTAATGTGCTCACACACCATGATAGCATGTACACAGGTAATGCATGCAGTGCAGATGTACACACATAGATTTTCCCAGCATCTTCTTGGTCCTTGGAACACCTTTTTTTTTTCTGCCATTAAAAAAAATCACGCCGAAAAACTCCCAATTTTCACTCAGCAAAATTCCGCAAAAAATTACAAATTGTTACAAGCAACACTGCAAGCAGTTGTGACCACTGGTAGCCTGGTTTTCTGACTTGTCACCTTAACAACAACCTTCAGTTCCGTGATCATTCCTCCTTTCATCTGTAAGCACTTTGCTGATGGACAGGTACTTTTCAAATGTAATGTCATAGGCCTCTACCTTTGTGATGTATGAGAAAAGTACACAGGTGCACACGTGTTGGTTAGCTACTTGCGCACCTAGATTCAGCAAAAATTCACTGAAGTAGCTCTATACATGTATGCTGTTGCAATTTAGAAAACATGCACAGAAAATATACTCAATGAATCTAGATCAAGTGCTCACTATTCTTTCACTACAGCTTGAAAGATCTCAACAAATGGGAGAGACACATCACGTTATGTGGAAAAAGTCATATGCATCTGCCTAGCATCTCCTGGGGAACTTCAGCACACAGGAAATTTCTATTCATGCATTCCATTCACAGGAAGCTCGGTTATTTTCATGTATACTGAGTATAGGTAAGCAAACAAAAGCTGCATTTTCTGTGAGTCTACACAACATCTACATAATGTCAAGCATGAACGCAGGAATCAAACTTTCTAGATGTTAATACATTCCCATGACAGAGAAGCATGAAAATCAGAAACCAGATCTAGTCGTCACTGTTGGACTGAACATTTCCACAAAAAATAGGTCTATGTGTAATGACAAGTCAGTTTCTGATGTTAAAAACTTGACTGTAACAGCCGTGACACTATTACGAGAGCATGTGTTTCAAGAATTTAATTTAGCAGAACCACTACAGTACCTAATGTTGTTTATCACACTAGTTTTCTGCCTGCAGAAAGCACAAGAGCTTAATCATGAGTGGTGCTTCTGTTAATGACAACATAAATCCGACTATAGATGGAGTTGCTATTACCGGGCTCAATTTAATGAAATGTGGTGGCATGGCACTGGTCAGCACACACCCCAATCTGAGCTTTTTCAAGCACATTATTTGGAGGGAAGCAAACAGAACACTGTAGCGAACGCTTCTAAATTACCCCTAAAAGCTTGCACACTTCAGTAAAACTGCCTCGGGAAAAAATTTTATTCTGTCCCTTCTTAACTCTGCATGCAAAAATCGGCATGCAGACACATGGCCTCATAAAAAGATGCCCAAACTCAATAATGACTGGCTGTATGGCAGAACAGCCTGTCATAAGCAACAGTATAATTGGTCCCATGACAAAGAGGAAAAGGAGGTGCAGGGTAAGGTATGCATGGATTTAGGTGGTAACAGGCCCCAAAAATCACTGCGGGAAACCGTTGGACCCATTCTGAAAACCCCTGGTGAAATGAGTCTTCAAGTGCGAGCAAATTTTAATGCATGCAAGTACCGAAAGACAGTCACTTGCCTGAGTCCAGGGGTCATATATTGCTTCGGTCCGCATTGCTCTTGTGTTTGTTCCATGACTAAGTTCAGTCAAGGCAAAACAACCAGCTGCCTATTCATAGAAGGTCACGCACATTAGCATGAAGTTATGAAGTGCACAAATTGATTTTACAAAGACATTTTCTGACAGCCTTACCTCAAAATTTAGTATTTCATCAAAAATCTTCATGTGCCGCTTTGTGCCCAGTCCTCTCACAGCCCCTATGAACATCTATAAATAAAAAAAGACCAAGTTAGTATGCCACTATAAATGAAATTTGGAGCTGCTAGGCAAACCAACTAGTGAGCCTCTCCGAGTCTTTGAAACACCTAAAAATTATTCCTGACCAATAAAAGTCTAGAAGCATTGAATGTGCTATTTTTAGAGACTCAGAATGCACTTCGTGAGCTAAGCAAAGAAATCCTGCGATACATTTTTAGAGCTGACTTTCCCACTCTATACTCCAACATATTACATAGGTGACAGCCTGGCGTGCGTAATAGAGGCTATTCCACACAAAGCCGCTCATATTTTATAAGCCGAAAGAGCTAGGCTAAGTTACATAAAATGTGACAATGCTGTCATGGGCTAACTATGTCCAGACATGACGGTGCTAGAGACCGACCTGCCACAAGCAAGCACAGTAAATAAATAAAGACCAGTAACTTCTTTCCTAAAGGGCACTCGTAGATACATTGTTTTTAATTCTTTCAGGCACCATTTCTGTTCCTATCCAAAGAAAAAATTTTTCTGCACAAATAACATAATCAGAAGTGAGAAACAATTAGCCAGTTTACCACTGAAAAATACCAGCGGTTAACTTTTTACAGGGCTGTGCAGTATTTCATACAAAGTTTCACAGTGGCTGAAATTTGGAGTGCCAGGATTTGCAAACTCCTGAGGGACTGTGGAATCACTTTCTTCTTTGAAGATGCAAATTTTATATAAACAGAAAAATTTATGTTATTACCATGGTCAAAATCTGTCCGCATAAAAATGATGGAAGACATGCTAGCTGGTTCACTGCTTCGTGAAATAGTATTTACTGCATTCGCTATACGTATGGCATAAAAAAAAAAACAAATGTTTGGTTCATGGGTTTCTGGGGTCTTGGGGTTTAACATCCCAAGGCGACTCAGGCTATGAAGGCTGCCATAGTGGAGGGCTCTGTAAATTTCGACCCCTTATGATTATTTAATGTGCACTAACATTGCACAGTACACGGGCCTCTAGCATTTCGCTTCCATTAAAAATGGGACCGCCACGGCCAGGATCGAACCCGTGTTCTTCAGGTCGGTAGCTGAGCATCATAACCACTGAGCCACTGCGGCAACGGCATAAAAAAAAAAAACTAGCTTATTTGCTGCACGAAGGGTGCTGAATTCACCTGAAACAAAGAAATCACTGCTAGGTGCAGTACATTCTCAGAAAAAGCTACAAGTTCCTTTTGTACTCAACTGTGTATCTTTTTTTATTGTGCAAATATGCCCTTTGACATAAGAGGGTATACGAAGCACCTTACAGGGTTAAAAAAACAACTTATGAATGTGCAGATCATTGTTATCAAGCCATAGCTCAGAAGTTATTAATTTTGTTCCAAGAGGATTTAGTGTGGGCTAGTTGCTTCATACTTTCTACGGCATAGATTGACAAAGCGAATGGAACGAGGACGAGAAGAAGAAACACGAAACACAGGACAGCGCCCGTCCTGTGTTTCGTGTTTCTTCTTCTCGTCCCCGTTCCGTTGCGCTTGTCAATCTGTGTCGTAGAAATTATTCATTTTGTTATGCACCAAGCCAGGACTATACAGAAGTTACTCCTTTATTCTTTTAGTTTAGCTCGATTCAGGTAAGGACTAGTAAATAAAAAAGCAGGAAATAAACATTATTTCGGCAACAAACTGCCTTGTTCAAACTATGACGCCACCGAATTTCAACATGCCATTACCGAAGAAGAAAAAAGGAAATATAACTGGGAAAGGCCTTTTGCACAGTGAGACAATTTTTTCCTTTGGTAAAGTGAAAGATAAAAACATAAGCACATTTCGAACAATATCCCAAAGCACATAGTTGGAAAATAAATTACTTAAAAAGTGCAACACCTAACATTTTCACTGATGAAATTTCTTCTAAACATTTTAAGCAACAGACACAGGAAGCATTACTTCAAAGGTAACCAAGTTTGGTTCATGAGGTTCAGAGCAACAGTTTATGACAAAAACACCCGCTTACATCGAAGCACAGGACTTTCTTTATAGAGAGTGACCAGTCGTAAGCACCAATGCAGTTGTTGCAAGCCAACGACAGATATGGATTCTGGAAGAATTCCTCCTGTGTGTAGAACTGGTACTCAAAGATGCGCTTCATCCGTTTGAAACATAGATGGCGATGCTCTTCCAAAGTGATGTTGTCATAAGGCTGGCGTGCAAACAGCGGGTCTTTCTCTAGGGTATTGAACACCTTGGCCTGCATGAAGAAGCAAAAGTGGGAACGCTCATGAACTCAGCAGAAAACTGCAACATTGTTGTTGTTGCCTGTCCCTTGAGGTGCTTTTGAAGCCTAAATATATTTTGTTCTGAGAAGCTTAACTATGCAGAACGATCCACTTATAGAAGTCATCAAACAACAGAAAAAAAAATTGTTTGAAAAAGTTTTAAGAAAGGAAAGTTTCAAGAATTGTTCAAATAAATTCAAGTATCTGCTACATACTACCTAACATAGATTAAACTTCTGTAGGCAAACTTGAGTAGAAAAACTAAATTGCCCTTCCTTCCTGGTCTATCCTACACTTGAAACAGTTAAAATCTATGCCAGCATAAAAATTGGCAATCAAGTATATTTACTGAACACATACAATTGACACATTCAAGGATCACTGATAAAAAGGAGAAAACATAATGAATAAGTAGTATTTATGTATCACAACATGTCATCCTCCGACACTTAATAACCAACATGCAAAACTAAACCAAGCATATCTGAAATGACTATTATCAGTGACGACAGGGGAAGGAGAGGAGTGGCAGGTGCTACCCCAAAATGTTGTCGGGCTACACCGAAGATTTTCCGATTTTCCGAGCGGTTCCCTCAGACCCTAACTAGGAGGACATTTCATTTTTTTGCCTTAATGAGCTGCGGTGCCACATAGGCACCATATCAACGAAAAATTTGCCTCGCCCCACCCACCACTCCGTTCTTCTCTATGCCACCCAGCCACGTATATCTTGCCACCATCCCAGGTTATAATATATGTCCCTTGCTAGGAAAACTGGTATGTTTTAGGAGTGAAATTAGACAGGTGTACCAAGATGGATTCGAAGCAGACACAGGGTATACACAACAGCAGCCCCATTATGTTTCCTGTCTCGTTTTTGTCTGCATTTTCTTTTCATTGTGACACCCGCAAATGGACACATAATGCAAGCACTGAAAAGTGAGACCTTAGCAAACAAAGTGACGCTAGCTTTCCAAAACAAAGTGACGCTGCATCCCATCAAAAGTTAATGATGCAGCAGGAGGACTTTTCGTGGGGCTACCTGGAATACGTTATAAAAGAAGACATCTGTTCCCATTAACGATGTAGCCAAGAAAACAGAGTGCTAGAAGTGTGCTCACATTATGTAGAACAAAACCTGCGCATTTACACACGATTAGATTTGCTTGTTTCCAGCAAATTAAGCAGATGCAGGTGCCTAATGCAGACGCCTTTTTTTGATTGTTAAGATTTGCAGAAAATGTACTTGCAAAAATACCAATGCTTAAGATTCCAGAACACTGGCCCACAGAGCTAGCTAGGTGTGCACTGACCCTCATATGACCTGCAATGTGCTCTTGATTGTACCATATGGTACAGCGTCACAAATGTGCCAAAACATTCCTGGGAACTACATCGTTCGAAATGACAGCCAGACACATACAACTCTTTGTCAGTGCATTGCATGCGCACTGCTTTATGAAGCAATTGCCGACATCCCTGTGTGTTGCAGACTTTATTCAGTACTGCTCGATTAGCTGCTTCTTACAAATTATGAAGTGAAAAACTTTGTTTTCTTCTCCAACTAAATGCAACCAAATTTACACAGACATTTTTCCTCGTGCTTTCATTTCCACTTTCACCTCTTTGAAAGCTGTATGGTTTGACGGTGCAGGGCAGGTTACAGGCAGCCAATATAAAGAGAGCAATACCATTTTTTTTTTTTTTGCGTTTGTAAAATTAAAACAGCATGACGAATGGAGCTAACAGACTTGAAACATTTAGGCTACATTGCTACACAAATGTACGCTCCCAGATCGCATTTTGTGTGCGTTGTTTGTCCAACACAATAATGGTTCACTATAATTGATATATAGCCAGGTTGCTGTCAGCACGACACTTTTTTCTTTCACGTGCTTTGCGTACAAAATTCTCGATTAAAAAGAAGCTACACGTTGCCAATTGAAGCGGTGCCACAAATGCGGGCTCAGAGCAGGAAAATTCCTTCATGCGTCATTAAGGACAACTGCATGGCTACTCGCCAATGAAGCAAGGTCGCAAGATTATGAAACAAAAGGAAAGTTCATCGGTACTAAACGAAACCGACCAATGCAATTTTTTTCCTGGTCTTCTGAGCTGTATTCAAGAAATTAACTTTAACGCTGACGGCCGGTGCAAGCGGCCCGTTATAAAACCGAAGCTCGCGCGAAGCCGCGCGCGCAACAGAAGTTTTTACGAGTGGAATCGCTCGTCACTTCTCCATACCTTGAACCTTATGATGTCTTCGCCCTCGAGAGCCACTTTCAACTTTCTCCAGTCAAACGAGGCCAGCTTCCTATAAGTGTCGAGCGGTCCCGGAGGAAACGGCGGCATGTATTCAAGCACAGATGCAGAATTTTCATCTTCCGACGACATCGCGAGCGGACGAGTGCCTTGCCCTCTTGTTCAACTCCGATCACACTGAACGCCGAGCAGAGAGTTACGACGTACTACACCCGTTCTGTCCGTTTGGAGCGGGGTCGTGAGGTAGACCGAAGCGAAAGTAAAAACAAAGAAACGATGCACTTTTTCCTTGGCTGAAATCAGCAAACAGGTTCCGATTGTCACACAGCCGCCCTGCCGCTAGGGCAGCGACAACTTTTTGTTCCGATTGTGGTGATTGCGCCATAGAGAAACATTCTTGTAACGTAAGTTTGTTTCTCTATGATTGCGCGATGCAGTGAAGAAATGAATGTACGACACAATCACATCAATACTTTGTTTTTTTAAAATTTGCACGCAATCCAGAGCAAACATTAATGAAAAAAAAAGGCTTCAACATGCCTTCAGCCATTTTAGCCAAACGTTTAACGTAGTGTTCAACATAAGAGCGCAGAGTAGTTGTAGTTCGAGGTTCTGCATGTAATTTTGCCATACCGTCTCGTCCCGCATGTTATAAAACGTGCTCGTAAACTTCCAGCCGAATCTGCAGGCTGTTTGGACCACAGCAGCTCCGACTAAGCTACTTTCACTTCTCACAATTGCGTCCTTTGCTTGCGCGTAGGTAGTACGTCATACAACGGCCAGACTCGACATGCCGCACACTGTGGTGAACGTCGCCTACTAGCCTCTCGGCATGTGTAGGCATGATGGGGGTTGAGTCCCCTCCCGTGCGTTGAAATATCGCTGGTGAAGGAATGCTGCCGTCACAATGCAGCAAGCTCGGTTCGCTGCGGCTGGTCCCTGTTGCAGTATGAGTGTCTGTTGGCGAAATTTAAGAAAACTAAACTAGGCATGCACCAACAGCTGTCTCATCGCATTTATCTTTTCTGCTCTGCAGAAGCTTGCCGCATTTGAAGTGTTTCAAGCTTGAAGATGTGCTACACTTATAAACAGAGAGGACACAGGAACATGAGACACAAAAGTGTATTAAAAAAAAAAACGGCAAATAATTGCTTGTTTACAGAGTGCAGTTATTTCCATCCCTGTATTTCTTTTGCACCAAGTGTGCAGAGGCCAATCATATGCTTTCTAAGATGGAAACTTTGTCCTCATTATTGATGATGGTAGTGAATTTTTATGGCATCTGCCGACAAAGAGTGCCATGGCACAAACTATATTTAGTTTGCTCAAGGTGGGGTGAAAGACCTATTTCCAAAGCATTTCACCCTGATTAAGCCGAGCACCAGGCCAGGGGACGCTTGCACCCATTGTATCACCGGTGGGTACCCGGCGGCATTGGGGATTGCACCCCGCACCTCCCGCATGCGAGGCGGATGCTCAACCACTAGGCTACCTCTGGTCTTGTCCTCAATACTTAGTGCTGTACAAGGTCTTCAAGCATCACGGTGCACTGTACACAACAACACATGATCTTGCATAGTTCAGGGATTATAGGCAGATTTAAGCGACACTTTGAAACATACTGAGGGGTCACCCATTAGGTCAATGGCAAAAAAGTGGCCAAAGCTGCCCTCTTCAAGCCGGCGTTCACTGCATAAGCACCCCGTCAATTTGTATGAGTGAAAAGAATTTTTTTTAGGGCTATCCAAAACAGTTCCTCCAAACTTTTGTTGATTGTTCTGTTGAGCAAACAGGTGAAATGTAGAGAGATTTTTCCATGAATAAACAGTTGGCATTTGGTGCCCATCTGTGCCTTAAAGGAGTATAGACACCTAGTTTTAGTTGCATGTTTTCTCCTCTGTAATGATGCATAAAACATTGGATTACATGTATCACCGCGTGGTATTTGCCTAGGTCTTCTAAATAATTTACAACTGAATTTCTCTCATGCTGTTTTGGTTTCATCAACTGAACGGTGGTTGTGACATCAAAAATGGCTCTAGGTCATGCAAGGCATGAAAAAAGTCAACACAATTGCTGATAAGCAGTTTTCACTACAACACCCAAGCCAGTGTGGTTCAAGGGCCAAAATGATAACAAATGATGCATCGGCAATTATATTGCAGTTTTTTCATCCATCACATAACCTAAAGCCATCTTTGACACCACAGCCGTCATTCAGTTGAAATCGAAACTGCAGGAGAAAATAAATTCAATTATAAATTGTTCAGCGAGTGTAAGCAAACAAAACATAGTGCTCCATGTATTCTAATGTCTTGTGCATCCTTAAAAGGAACGAAATATGCAACTATATAGAGACATCTATACTCATTTAAATACCTCTCTTATCTTCATTCTGTTTGTGCTGGCATCTTTTCAATTTGAACCGCAGCAATCCCTTCGTTCTAGCGGATCACTGCAGCACTGCATACAGTGTGGCAACACTGATGGAAATGAAAACCAAATTTCTTCTATTCTATAAACACTATAAATACCAAAATACGTCAGGCTTGAAGAGCTCACGTTGAACCAACAGTTGTTGCCACCTCAATCGGCCTGGACTCCCCAAAACTTGATGTGGTCATGTATTGCATAAAGTGAAGCATTAGACAATAATAGAGATTGCTTTTACAGTTTATGGTTCATGGGGACTTTATATCCCAAAGCGACTCAGGCTATGGGGGTCGCTGTATTGAAGGGCTCCGGGAAATTTCGACCACCTGGGGTTCTTTAACGTGCACTGACATCACACAGTACACAGGCCCCTAGAATTTTACCTTCATCCAATTCGACCGCTGCGGCCGGGATCGAACCCGTGTCTTTTGGACCAGCAGCCGAGCGCTGTAACCACCGCTGCGGCTCAGTTAGTTTGTATTGACTCCCGAGAAGTGTGAAGATCAAGCCACTTTACAAATGTGTAAGCTGAAATGAAAGCATAGGCTCACATCTGGATACAAAATCAACAGCACAATTAATGCAAGCTTGTCGGTGTGGGTCAAGCCCATTACTGCCACTTTGCAAGGGGAAAAAGAAGACCACTCTTCTGGCGCTGTGCCAAACTACCAGTATATTGAAAGAGCACACAGAATAGGCTTAATAAAACTGATTTTATACACTATGTACACAGTGCTGCTTGTAAAGAAGCAAAGAAGCTAGGAGGCTTCCTCTTCTTCCTTGTCCCAGTCCTTCATTTCAGCACCAAGCATGAAATCGTCTCGAAGCACTCCCCATGACTGCTGTTTTTCCGCCGGTTTTTCCTGCAACAAACATCCTGCAGTTACGACGGGGCAGATGAAATTATAGAATAGTCAATATAACAATACCAATAGCTGAGCAGGATGAGATGCTCCAGTGTTTTGTTAAAAAGGCAGACACGTGAATCGTAAGCACCTAGTTTTGTAGCGATAGCTACATTACGGTAACATTTCAAGCATTCAGCATGGCGGCACCGCCACCTCGCCGTGGCTGCGCCGCCACGCTGTCACGTGGTGCGGAGCAGCTGCCGGCGGTGCAGCACCGTGGCTGATCACGTGACCAGCCACGTGGTGTGGAGCAGCTGCTGCTGCTGGCGGCGCGGCGGCAAAACCAAGCTGCCACAGCTGTGCGCATGCGCCGTGTCAAGTGGGACAAAGATGAAGAAGGAACACCGAGTGAAACGGAGCGGCAAAAGACTGACTTTGCAATTCAACTGAGCAAGTTCCACTCGGCCAGCTGTAGCTATAGCGTTACTCCAGGTTTAACCACAACTAAACGACCGCCAATTTTTTTTCAGCGCAACAGAAAACTTGGGGTCCAAGGTGCCCAATTCCACAATGGTTTTATTAGAAATGCTGTAGAATATTTTTACCCAAAATTTTTCAATCACTAGACGCACTCATTTGTATGTATCCTGATGCTGGAAACCATGATCACCAAGTGTGATAGCGACTGCATTCTGGCAAAAGCAATGAACTAAAGATTAATACTATCCCAGCTGCCAGAAAGTAATTAGTTAGTTTTAGTGCAGTGTAGCATCATGGCACTGTGATGAACACCTTGTCGATGACAGTTTAGCGGAGTGTGGTTGCTGCTTCAACCAAGGGATGCAAAACATTGTGCGGTTGTCCAGTAACGAAATCTCAAAGCACCTCATTGGCGATGAGAAGGAAGAGTTGCTTTTCATTGAGGGGCACACTACAGAGAATGTAAATTATAACACAATAGTACTGCAAACACTTCTAGAAAAAAAAAAGCATTCACTTAATAATAATAATAATAATAATAATAATAATAATTGGTTTTTGGGGAAGGAAATGGCGCAGTATCTGTCTCATATATCACTGGACACCTGAACCGCGGCACCGTAAGGGAAGGGATAAAGGAGGGAGTGAAAGAAAAAAAGAAGAAAGAGGTGCAGTAGTGGAGGACTCTGGAATAATTTAGACCACCTGGGGATCTTTAACGTGCACTGACATCCCACAGCACACGGGCGCCTTTTCCTCCATAAAAACGCAGCCGCCGCGGTCAGGTTCGAACCCGGACTTAATAACATACAGGTAATATTTTACTCAGATGTGGTCACATGGTTGGACATACCGATAATGGCAGTGCAGGATATTGGTTCAGCTTGTGTTATGCGATTTTCATGCCAAATTAAAGCAATAAATCATCTCCTTGATATTACAGTGCTCAATTTTTACAATTTGAGGTAAGGTGTCTTCATTTTCATCGTAATCTCATGACATGCTATGCTGAGTTGCAGGAACATCACCAGAAATTTGGGGGGGGGGGGGGGGGGGGGGGGGGGAAGAGCCCAAGGCAAATTTACCAAGAGAGGGGGGTGGGGTGTACCCCCTTCCCCTGGATACATGGCTGATCGGTAGTCAGGCCCTTTAAATACTTTTTACAAGAGCACAGACAAGTCAAGATGGAAGTGAGTATTTATTTGTTTGTTTATAGGGTTCAACGTTCCAAAGCGACTCAGGCTATGAGGAATGCTGTAGTGAACGGCTCCGGAGATTTCGACCACCTGTGGTTCTTTAACGTGCACTGACATCGCACAGTACACGGGCCTCTAGAATTCCGCCTCCATCGAAATTTGATCACCGCAGCCAGGATCGAACCCGCGTCTTTCGCGTCAGCAGCCGAGCGCCATAACCACTGAGCCACCGCGGCGGATGCAAGTGAGTAAAGTAAATGCAGTTTGCATCGCTGAGAGCAACATAGGATTTGGCTCATAAGTAGATTTCATTAAAAAAATAAATTGCCTTGCTTCACAATTTCACTGCACACGAATGACACAGGACATTACAGATAGTTTTCACATGATGTAGCGAGTATATTTTCACTTCTCTATAACGTATGATCTTTTCAGAAATCTGCTGAAGCGAATGGAAACACGTCAAGTTCTGTGCTAAAAAAAAAATGAAACTATTCTGGGAGTTACATTACCCAATACGAATCATAGAAAGGAGGAGAGATGTTTGCTTTCAAGAGAGAAAGAGTTATCTTCCCTTTTCCACCAGGTTTCACCATGTTATAAAGCATTCAAGAAGAGTAATTAACAGCAAAATTTCTAACACACCTTGTTATCCTTGAGCATGTCTAGAAATGCCCCTTTGCTGAATGATTTCATGACTTTGTCACGCTTGGTCTCCGATCTACCAGCCGAGCGCAGCTTCTCTTCCACTTCCTTTTGATGAGTTTTAACAGCATTGAAGAGCTGTACAACACCCCTGAAAAAGCATTTGAGTTTAGTTGTCATAGTGCACTTTTAAAGGAACAATGAGGAAAACTACATCCAATTTTTCTTCCAAGTAGAAATCGTTTATGTATATGGGTCTTTCTGGCTATACTGATGCTTGTTTGGCAGCAGAAGATGCATTTATTGCAGAATTAAACATGGGACTTTTTTTCCCTTCATTTTCCGTAAAGCAGCCTTTCTGGCATTGATACAGGCCAGCTTCAATTTATCTTCTGTCTCTCTAACTCTTTCTTTACTGCACTCATTGAGCATCGTTAGCTCGCAAAGTGCAGCGGCCGTGCACTCCTAGTTTCCCTCTAAATGTGAAACAGCCTGTACATGATGCCAACTAGCATTAGCATTCAGTAGCACTGACAATGAGTGGCACACAAGGCTAAACACAAGCGTTTTTCCGGTGCTTAAGAAGTGGCTTCCAGCTACAGACGTAGTAAGATACGGATGACAAAGGAAATGGGATGGGACAAGTACTTCCCATACCCTTCCTTGTGCCTTGCCTGTCACATTCCTTCTGCTTCTGAAAGTCAAAATATACCAACTAGTCCAGCAGCGCAAGTGCCATGAAAACAGCTCAACTTGCGGGCTTTGCCATCATTTGATTTGCCACACCATTAGAGACCCATTTCATCACCATACCAGCAGGATGAATTCAGTTAGCACATAAGCAACGTGAACGTTGAAATCTCACCAATTGGGCTGGATTTTATATTAGATATGAGGCCTGTCCCTTTACAACAGGTGAACACTAAAAAATGTCTCAGCCAAGTCCTAAACGCTGTGGCGGAGTCTGTTCTGCCGTGCCATCTACACCACTTATCGTCAGTCTGTCTGAGAACAGAGACAAAAAAGTTGCTCACTTTGTAGCAATACGTGCCAGCCGCTTTTCAACTTCATCTTGGGCTGGTTTGACCCTGCTCATCTCCTCCCATTGTCGTTTCTAAAAGAAAATAAAAAGAAATGTCAAGACGAAAACTGCTATACATAATTTGCATTAATGACACAGCAGCCACCATGCTGGCGAACCAGCCCCACTGCAAGAAGGTGCGCATTTCTATAATTCGTTTATTGAAACTTGTCCTGGCCTACACTGCCAAAGCTATGCGTGGTTCACGATCATGCCGTCTGTGAAGTCAGGTGCAAGCTACCTATAATATATCACGCCAAGCAATTAGAGACGATAAAAATATGTTGTGAGTACGACCACAACAAAGAGCCCAAGGTCCATTTTCTCAGCTTCACAGACAGAGGGCAAATGTAAAATGTTCAGCACAAACGTCTAACCAGAACCATTACGATGATCTTGCAGGTATGGGCACTTTATGAACTGCTAATTTTACAACTACCACGAGCATTTTCGCAGCACTGATAATGTTATCTGTGCACAGAAGTATTACTTCAATGCCCTATCCCTACACTAATTTTTTGTAGCTTGATAAAAATTTGGTCTTGAAATCGATCCACTGTACGACCACAAAGCGAGCCCAAACCTTCTCTTTCCTTTCCCGCAGGGCTCGTTTAGACAGGACCTCTGGCTCGTCAGTTATAGTCTCCTTTTCTCGTTCTTTTACTTCGCCCTGGTCGTCGACAATCTCGAGGACAGTGGCCGGCTTCTGGCGCGTTTGTCCGTCCTTCTTGGCCTTGAAAAGAATGGGCGTCTTCGTTCTCGGTGCCTTGGTGTGCAAAAGCTTGCCAAGCACGTCGGCCCATGCCTCGTTACCCTCGGCGGCCGACTCGTCAGAGCCGCTGGCAAGCTCCGGTCCCTCTTCGTCAGCGCTATCAGCGCTATGCTCAGCTTCATCATCTGAGGGGAAGGAAAATTTGCTAACTTCACGACAAGCATGTGAAAGCGTTGTGCCTGTACGCCCCTTCCTCACCCCCCCCCCCTTTTTTTTTAGGTAATGCTTTCGGACCTTTAAGGGCAAACAAATAAATGAAATAAATGAAAGCATGTAAGTACCTAGTACTGCTGAGCTGCGACCGATATTACATGTACCGAAACAAAGGCGCTAGACAAACGACTCTAATTGAAAAAAAAATAGAAGCCAGAAGTTCTCTCTATTGAAGGCGACAGCATTACCGATGCAACAGCTGCCAGAAAACGAAAAGCAGTAAATGGAAAAGCGTTGAAGGATGCCTGTTCGCTGGCGTAAGATTCGTTTTTGCGCGGCCTTG
Source organism: Amblyomma americanum (assembly GCF_052857255.1). NCBI lineage: Eukaryota > Metazoa > Arthropoda > Arachnida > Ixodida > Ixodidae > Amblyomma > Amblyomma americanum. Next base: position 19,649,716 of record NC_135498.1, on the reverse strand, counting down.
CAGAACAACGATTACTCAATAAAACTGAACTATACAGACAGTTTAAAGAACACTGCGGCCAATAATAAACACTTTCAAAACCGACGTCGCCAGTAAGCAAGCGTAATCAGCAACACGTCCAAGACCACGCGACTGCTCTCACCTGTGCTGTGTGCCGCCATACTGAAATGAATATGAAAGTGACGGAAACGGCTGGGCCGGCGCATTCAAAGTCAAGTCGAGACAAGCCAAGTCTCACACATATCACGTGGTACTGAAATACTCGCTCAACTTTCGCGCGGCTTCGTTGATTGCTCATAAGGTTGAGCCGTCGTTGAGTTGTACCACCTGCGACGTGCTTTTATCGCTCAAGACAAATTGCGAGATTAGTCGGTTCTTCGCGTTTCACTTCACTGCAGCGCGCACACACACACACACACACACACAAAAACAACAACAGATGAACAGGGAGAGACCACAACTACGCTGGTGTCTTTCCGTCCGTCCGTGTTCGTTGTTTGTGCGCTGGATGAAGAGAAGCCTTTTATCGGCCTGTCTCGAGGCCACTGACACTACCAATCAGGTTGTAACAACCGACAGTGAGGTGTGCGCGCATCCGTAGTTTCAGGTCCCAGAGCGGCCACCGACTGATTCCATGGGCATTCTGGATCCTTGTGCTGCCGGCCGTCGACTCGCCCGAGTCCGACACTGCAGCTCTCTACTACCGTCTTGCTTTGATCTGCGTGGTAAACTAATGTTATTTTTTCTTCATGAAATGTCTGTCGTGGAGCGGTGGCCGAGGCGGAGGTGGCGGGTTCGCGTTGACTGAGGCTCGCATAGCTTTTTGATTGAAGTACGTAGACACATATTTGACATCTTTGATGGATTCGTTATCGTGAAATGTCAGATCGATGCATGTGCCTCTTGCGGTCGTGATTGTCTTGCGGGCGTTGGCGAATTCAACTTGAAGGTCTTGCAGTAGTGTTTAGAATTCTAATTTGTTGTTGCTTCGAGCGCCTACCGGCTTGTTGAAGTCCCCAAGAATGACGAGCGCGTTCGATTGGATTTAGAAAGCTATGTTCGTGACGAATGAGGCAGCGTCGTGCTCCGAAGTGTTGGGTGCGATATACACGCTAACGATGTCCTGTCCCGTGGGAAGCGCGACCGCACACATTTCGCCGTGTTCGTACCATTCTCCGAGTTGCAATGGAGAGACTTCGAAGCCGTACTTGACGTATAGATACCCAGCTTGTTGGCAACGCAGAAGGAAAAAAGCAGTATTGTGAAGGACAATTTGGATAGCAGCTTGTAGAGGACAATTTCGGTAAAGAGCACTACATTAACAACTACTGCTTGGAGGAATATCAGTCCTCCTTCTTGTCACACCTGCAACGAGTACATTTTTGTCGCGGTCCAAATCTGTGCTTTCTAACAGAAGGGTTTCTTAGCAAGATGCATGCATCAGCCTCTTCAGTGCAATTTGTGCACAATACCCTGCGACATAGGTCGCAGCCGACATCCTTGAAGCTTTTTCTCAATGCCTGCATTGATTGATAAGTTACTTGAAGCTGCTCATGAACTGAATTAACAGTTGTCTTCGGTCGTTCTGTGATGTTCAAGTCACGGAGATTAGAACTTTCTGCAGCCTTAGTTTGCTCTTGGACTCATAAATGTAAGCTCAACCGAGGGTACTAAGAACCACTTAACTGGAGATATTTTCTAAACCTCTCTTCAAGAGAAGCTGTCTTCAATTTTCCAAACAGGACTTATTTAATTCCTTGCTCTTGCAGGCACTACACTGAAAGTTCTTGCAGAGCATGGCTTGTGTGGCCAAGAGCCATGTGTGTTTCTGGTGTGAAACGCTTTGCGTCATGCTTAAGGCTTGCCCAGTAAACAAGCCACTTTGGTGTCTTTTTCAAAGATTTCAGCTGAGGGCATGATGTTGAACTTACTGGGTACTGCATGTCATCCCACAGGCACCCTGCTTTTCATGGGGTCTTAATGTTTACATTTTGTTACCAAGTTAGAATTGTGGCAATAAAATCTGCAGTCCCTTTTGTATGGTGTATGGTGGTGGAGTTCTGTGCAGCTTCTGTAGACTCTGAAAATTCTCATTGCAAGCTTCACATTCTGCCGCACCATATTAGATGGGTCCAGTTCCTTTAGCGAGTGTTGGTGCTATCTTTGATAGCTTATTTTGCCCTGCATCATGTATGTAGCTTACGCAAAGCTTTAAATGATACTGCGGGAATAGGCGGCTTAGGGTCCGTGCTATTCTGGTCACGAAAATGCACACTTTTTTCAATGTCCTGCCGGTTCAACCAGCATGTCTTACTGAATTCCAACACATGAATTGAGCCTGAACAAAGAATAGTGGCCAAGAGGGATCAGCTGGATGCTGATAAACAACGCTGGCCTTAAAGAGGATGTGTGAAAAATTTTAATTGCTTTTCGATTATCGAGCTGTTGTCCGAAATAACTTCTACCACTTTCAGTCCAAGTAACTCATGAACAGTGGTGATCAGTTTGTGCACGGATCTGTATGGAATGTTTGCGTCAACCTGTGCTCTGAGCAGAATATGAAAAATGTCTGTGTGGTTTGATATAAGGCTCTCAGTCATGAAAGCGTAAGCTATTTTAGCTGTACTCAAGCTGTTGGCAGCAGCACCTGATAAAACCACATTTGTAGTCAGTATGTTTGCAGATCGATCTCATCCATCATTAGAGTTGCAGTTTGTTTGTGTTATTTCACCACCTTCAAGATTGTCTTTGTATAGCTAAGGAAACAAGAGTTGTGCTGCTCTAGGACAGAGCTCACTTGGTATGGTCTAGTAACAGGATGGGGCAACTCCACTTTCGCGGAACTTTGAGCTTATGACCAGGGGCAATATTTTCTACAGCTGTCCTGCAAAAACAAGTGTATGTTCGAGATACTGTGACGTGTTTTCAAAATAAGCTCCATTTGACTGCTTACAAATTTGGGCAGCATGCCTCTGCCATTGTAGATAGATTCATGCTTCGCTAAGCGAGCTCCTTTCATAGGTCCTCCCATTTTTGTTCCCTCCTACCTCCCTGCGTATCCAAGAAGGCAATTGACATGCCCATTGGCTTTTACCGTTTCTGTCATTCGCCATTGCGTGGGTGTTGCCTCTGATGTGAACCCCCTTGTCTATCTACCTGTTGCTCTCCAATGTCTCGAAACAATGGCTGGAAGGGGGAAGTGTGTGAGGAGCTCGTCTGGTGGCTTAAAGCGCTTTGGAAAGAAACTGGCAGATGGCATTGCAGCGTGCTTACCAGTCAGCTTCTGTTGGCTACAGTGTCTGTAATGTGTATTTTGTATGTGGCGGCCATAGTTTCTTTGCGTGATTATGTTGCCATGGAGCTCACTATCTAACAGAATGAGATTCAGCAATGTTATCAGTGTTTTGTTCAACAGACTCGGAATAGTTGTTGAGTTGACGTCAGTTGCTCATGCTACGAGGCTTCAAATGGTTGCTGATGCCAGACAATTTTTCCCACATGGGGGCACTAATGCTGTCACATTAAAAATGGGGGCATGTTATTAGGGAAGTCTTGGCAATTTGGTTGATAATATCCATCTCATGAAGTTAGTAATCTCATTAATGGGAGTTCCAGCACCTCTACAGAGGAAAAAAGTTCCTGGGAAGAGTACAGCAGGCCACAGTTGTCACAGCTTTGTGAATGTACTGATTTTTGTCAGCACGAGACACAAGGAACTGATCAAAGCAGTCTTTCCAACTAGTTTTTAGGATAGTCTTTCTAGCAACATACCCTGCCATGTAAAACACCAGCGGCTGTCGCTTGTTTTCTCGGGGAACACATAATCAGACTGGAGCTAAGATTTTTTTCAGCAGTTCTGAAGCATCTACCTGTCCTCTTTCAAGAAGCGCATCCACTTCAGTACCTGTCTCCTTCTCACCCAACAAACACTTACAGGTATCTCCTTCGCAGTTGCCATTGTTCAATGCTTTCACTGAACTGTAGGAACTTAGACAATTAACCATTATGAGGAATTGAGTTGCGTTGGGGTGACCATTACACCTCGAAAACTGACGAATGATTTCAGAGTTTTTCCAGGCTGTCCTGACAAAAATGGCTTGTCAGCAAGTACTCGTGCCCGGGCTTGTCAAGGAGCGATCCAATATGGCATGAGAAGTAATTCGTGAGGCCTTCAGCACTGCTTACAGTCAAAAACCTGCTTTTGAAGGCTCCAAGTATGAAGTAATGTTTTAGGCCCTCTACATTGATGTTTTTTCGCATATTTGTAAAATCCTGCAGAAAATAATTTTTCTATACCTTGAGCTTGGCGCACGATCGCTTTAGATGCTTATGCGCCACTAAACCCAACGCAACACAACCAAATGCCTTCCTTCTTCACAATAACCCTTCGTACCACCTTTCGACTTGCAGCTGAGTACAGGTGTAAAACTTTCTCTGGCAGTTTTTTCGTGTGCAATAAATTCTTTCATTGTATTGTCTTAATTTGATAGAGATAATGGCAATTCACGCGTTTTCACGTAATCGTGCTGCCTCAAAATCTCCTCTGTGAGCTCAACTTGCGGCCTGTTGGGGTGGCTGGTGTGGAAAGCATCTCAACTCATGACTACGTCTTGGTTTGCGACTCAGCATTGGGCAGTCGCACGAAGAAGTGATGAATATTTTAGCACCCTCTGTTATGGAAAACTAGTTCTAGCAGTTGAGCAGATCTGCTTTTCAGAATGCCAGATTATTATTTTTTTTTCAGCGCGCACAAATGACTGCTCGGTGTGGTTGGCTCTCCTTTGAGCAGTGATAAGGTGTTCGTGGCCGCCGGAGAAGGTCGTTAGGCTCACGCAGGCTGTCTGTGGCATTCTCAAGAATGTGAAAGCGGCTTGGTTCTCGTACTGCCGACATATGAAAGGCTAGCTCTAGACTTTGCTGCATCAGCCCGTGGGGCCACAAGCATGTCTGCAAACAATTTTTGCGTTACTTGGCACCATGCGGAGGATAAGACGCCATTGTGTGTATGTGTCAACGAGCTTGTCAGCCTTTTGATAAATTGACACACCACTCGCTTGTGGCAAAACCAGAGCAGCCAGCACTGAGATGACATTCGACTAGCCTTCTGATGATTAAAATTTTGTATTCTAAAACAGGAAGCTTAGTTGTTGGACCGTTCGTTCAATATCATTGCAGCCATATACAGCACTATGTTCAGATTTATAGAATTTATTGCCCAGAGGTAGCAACAACAGCGCGGGCTGTTAATTGTAGATTGTGGTAGCTGTTCGGGTAAATAAGGTTGATGGGTTTTCTCGTGCGAGCTAGTTTAGATATTACTGCTCAGCCGTGATTCCAGGGACCCCAGTTGGACGGCCTTAGTCACTGGTGCTGACCGGTCCTGGAGAAGGTGGAGGGCTTTCTGTTTCATTGCGGTTTGCATCTGCATCTTCCAAATCACTCGGGGGCGGAGGTGGAGGCTGTGGTGGTGCGGTACTTCCAGTGCCTACATCTTCACCGCCTTCTTTGTGGCCTTTGTCAGCCTTTTTTTTCTTTTTCCCAGGGCCTGCTTCTTCGGGTCCTGGTGCCTCAGGCTCGATGCACTCCCCTTCCTTGCAGGTGCCATCTTTGCCTTCGGTCTGCAAGGTTAGAGTGAATTCCAAGAAGGAAAGAAAAAAGGCGGACACGCGTTAGTGTCATTAAAATCAGCATTGCTGTCAAGAAATCATTGATAAAAATCCCAAGCTCTTGCTTCTTTCTTGTTCTGTAGCAAGGTGTAGTGTCAGGTTGAGAGTATCTAAATATTACAAACAGGCTTTAGTGACTAACCAAACATTTTCTCTCTCTACGTATTTGACACGCACAGGCTAGCCACGTTGATATAGCAGAATCTCGCAGACATATGTAGAAAAGGCAGTGACCGAGCCTTGTCCTTGCTTTTGAGAAGAGAATCACCCGCCATCGCCTCAAAGCTGTTAGCCTTCTTGGGACAGATACAATTTATTAGCAGGCCTTAAGACAAATATTGAATATTTTAATTATTCGGCACTGAGAGCGTGTATTGTTGATAAGCAAGGAACCGATTTTTCACTGCTCTTGTTAACGAAGGCATCGATAGACTTGCTTGGAGGGTTCTTCATTGTTTGGCTAGCTGAAGCACTAAGACAGTGCTTTAGCACGTTCGTAGTGCTAAAACTGAATTTGAAAATTTAAAAGGTTCAGTGCATCGTGAAAGGAATTTTCGCAGTTCAGTATGGATTTTTATCAGCATTTATAATTCTCGTATAAATTCAAAGTTTCAAATATTTTGTTACTTCTTGGCCTGATGGTTCACGGTCATGCTTCTGCATTAAGTGCGAATTAGAGGAATAGCCTCTATTCCTAAACGCACTGTATAATTATACGTACATTTGTGACCATCCCAGCTCCTTTGCTACACTGCTGCGGCTTCCTGCTCTAGCATATGCTTAATTACATATTTTGTGTATGCATTAGAAGCGGGCACAATTATGGTGAATACTCAATTTTATTGTGGGTCAGTAGGTGCGTTTCGCGGTCATGCTGTTGTTTCTGCATTAAGACATACTGGTCCATGATTTCAATATTTTCTTTATACCAGCAAAAAATTTCCTACTAGTTATTGCAAACAGGGATGATTGGCTATAATTCAGTCAAATACATTTTTTTAGTTTGTCCAATGTTCAGGGAAGTCCCCAAAGTCGAGTAGAATTGTAATAAGGAGTAATTAGTCATTGGCATCAACCCAGGCTACAAAGGAACATTATACAGCTTCCACAGAAACTTCGTAGTTAAAGAAAAATTCATCCTAGCTCGGGGATCGAAACTGGGACCCACCGCCTTACTAGGGCAGCCGCACTACCAACTGAGCTAATTGGTCCAATCCCCCAAGGTGGAGTAGGTTTGTAATAAGGGAGTAACTGCTCAGTGGCTTACACTCTCACCCTACCATGTGCTAGCAATCCCAATTAACTCATTTGGTATAGCGACTGCCCCAGTGAGACGGTGAACCGAGGTTTGAGCCTCGGACTAGGGTCAATTTTTCTTTGAACTAGGCAGTTTCTGTGGAAGCTGTATAGCATTCTTTTGTAGGCATATGGCTGAGCTTGGGTGGAAACCAATGAGTAATTACTTCTTTTTAACAAACCTACTCAACCTTGGGGGATTCCCCCAAACATTGGACCAACACCATTCCCGCGTCGAGTTATGGATCAATTCGCTCTCGCCTTGCCGTATGCTAGCCGTCACCGTTAGCTCATTTGGTTGACCACTGCCCCAGTGAGGCAATGGTCCCAGGTTCGAACCCCAGATCAGGACGAATTTTTAAACTACTTAGTTTCTGGGTAAGCTGTATAGTTTTTCTTTGTAGCCTTATTGCTGCGCTTGGGTGCATGCAAATTAGTAATTATTCCCCTATTTCACTTCTTAGTGCCTTATTTATGCTGAACGTGTGGGAATATGTCGGGAAAAAAATGAAGATGTCAGTGATGATCTTATGTCACTGCATCACATATATGCAGGGCCAAATTATTATGGGAGACTTTTCCGGTGAGGATTTGTTACTCATACACTTTACGAAAAAATACTAATTTCGAACTCTTAATTTAGGGTCAGGCATTCGAAAAAAACATCTGCTCCACACTTAACTTTGACATAACTGGTGGGACAGAATTTTTCCTGATAGCTGTAGTCTTCTGCCTTGCGTATATATGTGTTTGAACCGACTTACATGATGCAGTTTCTTGCATCCATAAGCTACCAGCATGGGTTCTTTTCAAGAGTTCGGAAGCATTGTAAAATGGTGGGAAAGTTATGACTACTTTTTCTGACGGACAGACTTGGAGTGCTTGTCCTTCAGGCCGGATAGGGTGCACCGAGGCAATGAGCACCAGATAGTGGTGGCTCTTGTAGCATTTTCAAGCAGTATTTACTACTTCAGAATAGTCATTGTATTAAGTCGCCAGGCGCCGCTAGCCATTCAAGGCTGCTTACTTTGCACGGCGTCTTGTCGAGATACAGTCCGAAGTTCCAGGTCGAATTATCAGTGCTGCAGAAGTAGATGCACAGATCCGGCTTTTCCACGATCTAGGGACGTAAGAAACAAGAAAATAAATGACGACAAAACAACTAATAGAATTATACTTCCATATGCAATCGTGTCGTGTACCAAACCACCTACTCGCTGAAATATGCATGCACGCTGGAGATCAAGGCCACACAAGGCAGTGTAAAGGCTATAGCCACCTTAATACAGAAGTGATTTGCAGATGGTTTCTACTGCACCGCCTGTTCTGTTTTGACAGCGAAAGCTGTTTATGGGATATCTTCCGCTGTACGATCACGCGTATCCCTTCCCTGCGACCAGGTGACCACCGAGGTCACGCAGCTCACGCCCTATGCATCCTCCGTTGTTATCGGGTAAGACGTGGGGTCAAAAGACGCAGCCACGCGCTTTGAAAATAGAAATTGATTTTCAGGAAAGGAAAGGCGCAGTAACTTCCCCACTTCTCGATGGACGCCTCAACCGCGCCGTGAGGGACAGAAGGAAGGTAAGGGTGAAAAAGGGAAGAGCGAGGTGCTGTAGTCGAGGGCTCTGTAATAATTTTTAAAAAGTTATGACAGAGCCCTCCACTAGAGCAACTCCCTCTAACCTCTTTCACTCACACCTTCCTTTCTGCCCTCACAGCGCGGTTGAGGCGCCCATCGGACTTCGATCACCTGGGAATCTTTAACGTGTACTAACGTTGCACAGCTGACGGAATGAAGGAAATGGTGCAAGAAGGGATAGAGGAAGAGACATGGAGGTGATCTGAATGGATTTTTGGAAGGTATGAAGGTGTGTGCACATGTGCATGGGCTACAAGTAGTTATCACAAAAGCGGTATCAAACTTAGAGTTGTTAAAAGTCTAGACTGTACCATAAAGGAAGGGCTGAAAGGAGCACAAATATAAAACGTTCACTCTTGACGTCGCTGAGTTTCATAACGTAAGCGCGGCCTATACGCTTCGTGGCGTAAAGTACTGTTTAGTTAGGGTTAATTGGAGAGACATGGGAGAGGCCTTTGCCCTGCAGTGGGTTTAGTAAGGCTGATGATGATGAAGCTGAAACTCTTGGTTACGCGTTATTAGCATTGCATCACAGCTCATATGCACAAGCCCCGTCCATAACTTTTCGCGAAGACTTGCACCCTTGTTCTAGATTTTTCTGAGTCATGCTTAACTAAACTGTGGCTGTTACGATGCCAGACAGCCGAGTGCTTTCGCCGCAGCTGAATTTCTTTTGTTCTAGTGCGCCAGTTGCCTGAATAAACATTTTCGAGTCCTACGCAAGCCCGCCTGTCTTTCTCGACTGCTTGCTGTCGCCACTAAGTGACAGTATTGGTTAATGAGAAGATAATAATAATAATAATTGGTTTTGGGGGAAAGGAAATGGCGCAGTATCTGTCTCATATATCGTTGGACACCTCAACCGCGCCGTAAGGGAAGGGATAAAGGAGGGAGTGAAAGAAGAAAGGAAGAAGAGGTGCCGTAGTGGAGGGCTCCGGAATAATTTCGACCACCTGGGGATCTTTAACGTGCACTGACATCGCACAGCACACGGGCGCCTTAGCGTTTTTCCTCCATAAAAACGCAGCCGCCGCGGTCGGGTTCGAACCCGGGAACTCCGGATCAGTAGTGCCGTCCACGCAGTGCTTGTATAGTGATGATGATGGCCTCTGGTTGAATGGCACGTACCCACGGTGCGGGATTGGCCAGGGTACAGCCAGTTCTACACAAGCCCTTGACTACGGCTTCTGTGCTTCCGTAGTTGCTAAACTCATTCCTTTGCTTTACTCACGTGAACTTCTCCCGGGTTGTCTCCTGGCGCCCGTGAGATGCACCTCCAGCGTGGATCACCATAGAAGGGGCTCCTTGCTGCCACCGCTGCCAGGAAGCACGCTGGGGTAGCGATGTGCGCAAACGAAACAAAATTAAATTAAAAGAAAACAGGTACTTGTGAAGTTGGTGACATCGGCAGCACATATGTGTAGCGGCACTGGCACAAAACGCCAGCGCTGATCGCATGTCTCCATATACAAACGTCAGTGAAGGGACACGTCATGTAGTCAACACTACCTTTTTTCCACTCTAGTACACTGTAAAGTGCGCTAGAACGCTACAGTGATTGCCCCCTGGGAACATAGCACTGCAGTATTACCGTATAACCGGTTATGGTACATTAAGGCTAATAATGGGTTTTTGGGGAAAGGAAATGGCGCAGTATCTGTCTCATATATCGGCGGACACCTGAACCGCGCCGTAAGAAAAGGGAAGGGATAAAGGAGGCATATAATATAATAATAATTGGTTTTTAGGGTAAAGGAAATGGCGCAGTATCTGTCTCATATATCGTTGGACACCTGAACCGCGCCGTAAGGGAAGGGATAAAGGAGGGAGTGAAAGAAGAAAGGAAGAAGAGGGGCCGTAGTGGAGGGCTCCGGAATAATTTCGACCACCTGGGGATCTTTAACGTGCACTAACATCGCACAGCACACGGGCGCCTTAGCGTTTTTCCTCCATAAAAACGCAGCCGCCGCGGTCGGGTTCGAGCCCGGGAACTCCGGATCAGTAGTCGAGCGCCCTAACCACTGAGCCACCGCGGCGGGGCATAAAAGAGGCAGTGAAAGAAGAAAGAGGTGCCGTAGTGGAGGGCTCCGAAATAATTTCGACCACCTGGGGATCTTTAACGTGCACTGACATCGCGCAGCACACGGGCGCCTTAGCGTTTTGCCTCCATAAAAACGCAGCCGCCGCGGTCGGGTTCGAACCCGGGAACTCCGGATCAGTAGCCGAGCGCCCGTGTGCTGTGCGATGTCAGTGCACGTTAAAGATCCCCAGGTGGTCGAAATTATTCCGGAGCCCTCCACTACGGCACCTCTCTCTTCCTTTCTTCTTTCACTCCCTACTTTACCCTTCCCTTACGGTGCAGTTCAGGTGTCCAACGATATATGAGACAAATACTGCGCCATTTCCTTTCCCCCGAAAACCAATTATTATTATTATTAGCCGAGCGCCTTAACCACTGAGCCACCTTACATTAAGGCTCTATTAATGGCTTTCAATACACAGTTCTCATGAAAAGGTCCCAGCTAGGACATCATGTCTCGCTCCATCTAGTGCGGCTCAACGACGCCGGTGGTTAACTACAGTACCGATCAGGCCTGCAAGGAGAACTTTTCACCGAAGCTGCAACTAAAGCCATGCCCGGAAAATGAAGAGTTCGTTTGTCGAGCTCTGGGTTAATTTCGATCATCTATCGCTCTGCAACATGCACAGAGGTTTAAAGGGCACGAGCATCACTGCGTTTTTCCGACATAGAAATGAGGGCGCTGCAATCATGTACCGAACCCACGACTTCAGACTTGGCGCGAAAAGCCTGGTGCTTTACGAACACCATGGCACGAATACAATGTGCATGTTGGCGTGAACCCAGATTTCGTAGGCATGTGGAGACATACTTCCTTGAAAGGCAAAACTTTTTCATAGCATCGTACAGGGGCTCAAGGACTTGCAGGATTGACACCATTGCACTTGCCGGGCTCTCAATATCCTTGCTTGCATAGCACCACTAAAATTAACTTTCCAAAAATCAATTTCGAAACAGCCTTACCAATCAGAAATGGTCTGATCTCCATCCTTTCGAGGACTGGCGGCCCATTGGATCGCGCTTCTTATATACGCTGTCCCTGTCCTTAGAGTGCGTAGTGCATCTAGAAATAATCTGCCGCGCTGCACCCCTAAAAAGAAAACATTATCTTCCGCGAACGTTCGCCGGCATTATTCCACGCACATCAATCTTCGCTGCACTTCGGTCGCCAGCGAGACGGTGCGACAGCGACGTGTGTTTTTTGTTTATTTGTTTTTTCGCGGAATCATTTGCGCACTTCCAGCACACTCTGCATTTCTTGCCTGCTCAATCTCTTCAGGTAAAAAAAAAAGGAAATCTGAAGGCATTCTTGCTGGAGATTCGTGTACCCGATGACCAACAATACGCATTCTAGTCTGAAAGGTCAGACGGTCCCAGCAATGTTGATCCATGTCTCGGAACAGTCGAAATATTTTATGCCCGCTGCCAATAAACTTTGTTTTTACTGAACTGTAGGAAATGTCCAAATATTTTAAAATTCTCGGGTTCGAATCCGGCCGCGGTGGCCACGTTTCGACGGAGGAGAACCTCTTGCTATCTTTCTCCTTTTACTCCTGCTTTCCTCCCTTCCCTTACGGCACGGTTCAGGTGTCCACCGAGATGTGAGACAATTACAGCGCCATTTCCTTTCCTCAGAAACCAATTGCCAATTTTCTTAATAATAATAATAATTGGTTTTTGTGGAAAGGAAAATGGCGCAGTATCTGTCTCATATATCGTTGGACACCTGAACCGCGCCGTAAGGGAAGGGATAAGGGAGGGAGTGAAAGAAGAAAGGAAGGAGGAGGTGCCGTAGTGGAGGGCTCCGGAATAATTTCGACCACCTGGGGATCTTTAACGTGCACTGACATCGCACAGCACACGGACGCCTTAGCGTTTTTCCTCCATAAAAACGCAGCCGCCGCGGTCGGGTTCGAACCCGGGAACTCCGGATCAGTAGTCGAGCGCCCTAACCACTGAGCCACCGCGGCGGGTCGCCAATTTTCTTTGTTCGTACTTTTGTGATGCGTTCCTTTGTGTTATCATTTAGTTTTCTTAAAATGACAATCATTAATTGTATCACTTTTGTTTTTCAGGGTGCTCTAAATAGTACTTAATAATGGTTTGATGTTCGCACACTTCATGGCGGCATTTTTCTCAGCAAAGATGTGACATGTTGTGGCCACCGACCGCTGCATTATCCTGATGAAGGGACCCGCCGCGGTGGCTGAGTGGTTAGGCGCTCGGCTAATAATAATTATTAATAATTGGTTTTTTGGGGAAAGGAAATGGCGCAGTATCTGTCTCATACATCGTTGGACACCTGAACCGCGCCGTCAAGGAAGGGATAAAGGAGGGAGTGAAAGAAGAAAGGAAGAAGAGGTGCCGTAGTGGAGGGCTCCGGAATAATTTCGACCACCTGGGTATCTTTAACGTGCACTGACATCGCATAGCACACGGGCGCCTTAGCGTTTTTCCTCCATAAAAACGCAGCCGCCGCGGTCGGGCGCTCGGCTACTGATCCATGTCTCTCCAATTAGCCCGGTCCTTCATATGATGAACTCCGGATCAGGCGCTCGGCTACTGATCCGGAGTTCATCATATGAAGGACCGGGCTAATTGGAGAGACATGGGAGATGAGGCCTTTGCCCTGTAGTGAAATAATAATAATTGGTTTTTGGGGAAAGGAAATGGCGCAGTATCTGTCTCATATATCGTTGGACACCTGAACCGCGCCGTAAGGGAAGGGATAAAGGAGGGAGTGAAAGAAGAAAGGAAGAAAGAGGTGCCGTAGTGGAGGGCTCCGGAATAATTTCGACCACCTGGGGATCTTTAACGTGCACTGACAGCGCACAGCACACGGGCGCCTTAGCGTTTTTCCTCCATAAAAACGCAGCCGCCACGGTCGAGTTCGAACCCGCCCTGTAGTGGGTGTAGTCAGGCTGAGGATGATGATGATCTACTGGCTCTTATCTTGTTCATATATAAATTTATAAGCTTTGTCATGAGTACCCACTATTTTTTAGGTTCAGCCACGTCGCCACCGTTAATTGCGGTCTTCATTCTAGTTTGTTTCATGAGCGCAGGTATTTCCCCTCCTTTTGCTGTTTTCCATACTACATACTTTCATTATCTATATGTATGTTTACCTTGAATGTGCACATGTTCTGCTGCTCTGCCTTCACCGGGCCTCAAGTATCTCTCAAGCTACCCTTGTAACTTTTCACCCGAGGCCCATTTTCTGTATGTCTGGAAATAAACTTTCTTCAATTCAATTCAATAAATCCGGCCTTTCGCTTCTAAATAGCTACTGTCATTTACTATGGCACTCTTCATCAAGCCTTGTCCCATCCCCGCCCGTAAGTGTGAGCCACGTCAGAAGAGGCCAGAAAGAGCGGTTCTACGCAGCACCTCGAATGAAGAAGAAAATCTGGCTGTTTTTCTGACTAGCACTGGATCAAGCATAATTTATTACGGCAGATCCCGGTGAGTATACATGTGGACATTTTACATGGTTGCAGCGTATTTTACGTACGTTGACGTCTACAGTTTTTGCGCAACTGGCATCTGTGTTCGCGGCGGTAGTGTAAACAGCTTGCTAACGTCGAGCCTAATGTTTGTGAAATCTGCACTGAAGTTCGATTAAGTTTTAATAACAATAGAAGCACCAGCGATATTTTGATAGGCGTTAACTATAGTCGGCTTCTAACTACGATTACTGCCTCAAGTGCTGCATCGAAAATGTCAAACGTGTGCTTCTATATAGCTGAACAGTTTTTCCATGATACGGACAATGGTTTGATGGCTGTGGCAGTTTGACACAAGGATATAGATGAAAACAAATTCGTCAAACCGCAGGCAGGAAAAGCAAGGGCATTTTGCGCCTTGTAAAAGCATTGTGATGAAGCGAACTTGACTATGACGCCGCTTTTCTGTAGTGTTTTCCATCTGCGCAGGAACAATGGCTTCCGAGTTCTGGAACAAGAATCCAGGCACGACAAGGGCTATGATATTCTACTCTGTGAGCTCCCTCACTGTCCGTTTCCATATGTATTCCGGATGCGGCTGGCGGTGACGTGGCGCTTGAGGTGAAATGCAGTGCGAAATGATGATAGAGCGTGAGATGGTGCCGACGTTTGGAAGAAATCCTAATTCGAATTTGGGCGAAGTTTCAGCAGCATAATAAAACACGCGTCCAGAGCACGGAAGTACACCCTAAATGTCGCTACTGCAAGCACTTTGGCCTTGGGCTCATTAGTAAGAAGACTAATGAAGACGCTTTTCCACGTGTTGTTTGGGATGTTTAAAATGAAACGCAAAGCGGCTGGATTCAAGGGTTGAAGACTTTATTCTTAATGTAGTTAACAGCAATTTAATGCATTTCTTACCAAAAATACGTCGGCAAGAGTCGAACACCGAGAGGGCCGCTGACTACACAGCTTCTGTCCCCCAAACTGCTAAATGCTGCCGAAGCACACTTTTGGTTTTTCCGAACACAAGCCCGCATTGGCGGCTGCGTTTTTATGGAGGAAAAACGCTAAGGCGCCCGTGTGCTGTGTGATGTCAGTGCACGTTAAAGATCCACAGATGGTCGAAATTATTCCGGAGCCCTCCACTACGGCACCTCTTTATTCTTTCACACCCCCTTTATCCCTTCCCTTACGGCGCGGTTCAGATGTCCAACGATATATGAGACAGATACTGCGCCGTTTCCTTTCCGCCCAAAACCAATTATTATTACTATTATTAAAACGCAGGTGGGAGTGCAGACGCCTGATCTGGGCAGCGGGTTTGGGGTTAACGACCACACACTTAGGGGGCACACGTGGTAATTAATTTTTTGACTACATATTTGGCAAACCGTTATTTTCCAAACTTCTGATTTGTACATCGTATCTGTCTGGTCTTTTCTGTATTTTAGTTACTGCCGCTGGTCATCTGCTACGTTTAGTTCGCAGTTTGCATGAGTGAAGATTGAAAGCTAAAGAATCCGTAATTTGACAGTAGAGTTAAAGAGGACAGCGCAGACTTTTCCCATTTGTGAACAGTTTGGGTTTATGTCTGCCAAATCTTGAACTCGCGCATGCAGTTAAGTTTGCTTCTCGTTCACGTTTAATTCTCAGTAGAGCCTACTGAACGCTTCAGAAAGCTCGTACTAATAAATGTAAACTGGCCCAAATAATGCCTAGAAGAAAGCATATCAATCTCCTGCATTGCATGCCATTGCCTTTTTGTGCTAATTGTATATCATTGTTGTGGTTATATGTTGGAAAGCTTGCGAGTTATGTTTGTTCATTCACTTATTTCAGGGATTCCGCAGTCGTGCTTAATGCTTTACGCAAATATTATTTGTTCAAATGCCGCTAGTGTGCAATGAAATAATATGCTTTTTAATCGCAAATCAGCTTACAGCACTCTCTTAGCATCCACCGAAAGCGATGACGTCCCACTGAGCCTAGACATTGGAAGCTTGTCTTTCGAATGACATTTCCTTGGGTGGCACTGGCATTTTTGCGTGCATGTTTGTATCATTGCGATTCCAGCTCGTCGTTGCCATCGCAACCGTATGCGAGGCAAAACTCGGCTATGATGCAATCTACGACATTTCGGATTATTCCGGTAAGTCAACAAAGCCATGAACTACTTCGTCAGCGCGTGGCGTAAGCGTTGTATGTCCTCCTTTTAATCCTTAGCTGGCACTCCACGGAGACATTTCTTCCAGAGGTGTTAAACTGACGCTGAGGATAAATTGAAGTTGTTCTGCATTGATAAATTACCTCATTTTAACAACAGAGGCACTACTTTAACTGCAAACGGAGCTTTTATAAATCATGAAAATAAATAAAAATAATGACATACAGGTGTCGCTATCACTGGAAGTTTCTGCAACTAAATTTCGGGGAGTCAACGCAGTCAATTGCCGATCTCAGAGGCTATAGGCTGTATCCCCATTCACATGAAAAATTTGATCACGGGTTCCTGGTTGGTGTATACGTCGTGACTTTGAATCGAGTGACAGGAAAATTTTTAGTGCAATTTTTCCCAGGAATAAATGAGTTTTGCTGCGGTATAGACATCAACATATCTATAGAGAGCCATAGGATTAATTTTACCAGGAAAAGCAATCGCCTCTTCAATGCCCCTCTCAGTGCAATATCTTATCCGCAAATCTGGTAGTACGGGAGACAGAAAGGGGGGGGGGGGGCATAATTTTATTCCATGTAATGAGGAAAGCGTTTGCGTAATCCCATGGTAATGTGTACTCTATTTGGTTTGCAATGTCGTGCGTTAAGACTTACGGGACTAAGCTTATGCGAATCTGAACAAAGCATATCAGATCTCGCCGAGAAAGGCTTATCCTTCCCTGCGCTTCTGGAAGCCCACTTCGCCTTCAGCCGGAGCACTGCGCGTAGGAAACGCTCAGCACACACATTTATCTACGTTAGGCTACTTGTCCATATGTATCAAACTTGAGGACGTGTACACTACACAACTTTCGCGGATACAACTACCTGAACATCCGAAAACTGATTGCCATTTTTATGGGCCGTGCGTATCATGAGGAAAGCGCTTTTGGCTGCTGTACTATAAAGCTAGTTGGTGAATAGTTTTGATTATCACTTCCCTTCAAAGTCAACTTATCGAACATGATCGCTATTCCGTTGTCCTCCTAGCAGGGAGCGTGTTTAACGTGCCTCATTACCGCGATCGCAGACCGCCCCGACAGGCTCTCGAGGCTGTGTCTCCATGTGTTCCTGCAGTCGGTGCACTTCGTCATGTGCCTCTATTGGATCAACGCAGCCAGGCATGTGAGTGGAACACGCACTGCAGCTGAGTCAAGAGTTAGGTCTGTCGTCTAGGCACGTCCGCTTTGTAAGGACATAGAAATTTAGTTGGCATAATCACAGCGATTGCTGAGTGCGGCCTCAGGTATACCATAGCATCGTAGTATGCTTACGCAGAAGAGAATTACATGACATGTGTGTTAAATGTACCCGGGTAGAACAGCTTTAGAGGAAGGAGATTGTGCGAGCAAGTTAGCATACACATGCGCTGAATAGGATCTGGTTTAACGTACAGAGTCGATCACACTTGTCTACAGCGCTCGAGCGGCGCAGCTCGGTGGAAATAAAACGAAATTATAAAGTACATATTGACATTCATTGATAATGCTTGCGCTTGAGAGCACCCTAATAGACATGTGAACCGCACACACACCAGTGCCTTATCACTAGCAAAACAGCTTCGATAATATTTGACTTCATTTCCTCCGCAGCACACCAGTCGGGCGCTCTAGACAAGTGTGATCGACTCTGTACAGGTGCCCCAAAAGTAATACGGAGCACGCGAGCGGTGACCGAAATGGAAAAAACTGCGTGCCAGCGCGCTCTATCAGCAGATGCGTACGTCGGCACATCCGGCTGACCCATCTCGACAACTTGATGCTCGCGTTATCGCCGCCACGGGCGAAGCTATGCTGCTACCGTCACTGCTCGCCAGGGGCGCTTTCAATACATGATGCATGGGTTTGCTGTTTGTTCGCGCCGTGTAGAAAGTTCGGCAGCTTGCGCTTTTTGCTTTTTCAGTAATGCCAGCATATTCAGCCTGCGGGTACCGCCGTGGCTCGCTCTTCGCAGCGAGTTTGTGACAATGAAAACAGAAAACTTCACGAAGGACGCAGAACGGAAAGACGACACGCTGAGCTAACAACTGATCGTCTTCCCTTTCTGCGTCTTTCGTGAAGTGTTTTTATTGGGATGAATAACGAACTAGCTATGATGTGTTCGGCGGGTTTGCGCGCGAGCTATAGAATACAAACGCTCGTACATCGCTTTGGCAAGTGTGGTGAACTTTTTCTTGGCGCGTATGAAAAAAGGATAGCATGCATGTGTTGTCTTCGTTATCTTCATTATAAAGATAGGGCCTCATGAGTATAGCAGTTTAGCTATATAAGGATCACTTCCCTCAGCACAGATATGTTTTCTTACACTGGAGGAAAAAAAAGAAACAGAACACGAGGTTGTCGCTTATTCAGTCGTCCGCGATCGGCTATATATTGCGAACATGTAAGAACAAAAGGGCAACAGGGTGGAGTCGATTAAAAAAAAACTTTCAAAGGCACTTTTTATACCGGGTAAAGCTCCCGCTCACGTTGATATCGGCCACATGCGCCGAGGAAGGGACTCGTATAAAGAGTCGACGTATCCGGGTTGCTCTCGGAGGTTGTCCCACTCCGTCTTGACGGCTTCCCAGAGGTCATCTGGACGCGTGCTGTGATTAATACGCGACAGACTACTTTTAAACGTTCCCCAAACGTTCTCAATGATGTTCATATCGGCGCCTTTTGGAGTCCACTCCAATAGCCGCACAGCCCGTTCCTCAAGCAAGGCCTTCACAACTCGCGCAGTGTGGACGGGGCTGTAGTCTTGCTGCAGGAGGAATATTCCATCTTTAAATGGCCCGTCCAACGCGTACGAGATGAGATGGTGGTCCAGGACGTCGTAGTAGCTGGCTCCGTTAAACTTTGTTGGCAGTCTAATGAGGGGGCCGAGGCCTTCTGCGCTGACAGATCCCCAGACGTTCACGGCACAACGACCACTGCTAACTACTTGCGTCGTGAAGTCGGGTAGGTACCTATGTGCGAAAAAATAATGCGTTGATCAGCTCCTACGCAATATATATTTAAAAAGACTAATTTAACTCAAAACCTCGAGTGTCAGGCCAGGGGTAAAAGAAAAACCCTTTTTGGATCATAAAACTTAAATAACTGCTGCAGGAGGACTAGCGAAGAAAAACAGTTTCATTTCTCTACTTATACGCGCACATGGCTTACTGTGCTTTCGACCGCTGTGCTCTTTACTTCACACAATTTAAATCAGTCTTATTCGGACATACCTGCCATTGCATGGACGCCAAACACGCCGCTGCTGGCCCCATCTTGAAGAGAATGTTGACTCATCTGTAAAGATCACTTGTCGCCAGTCGTCCACAGTCCACTGCTCATGGGCGCAAGCAAATGCAAAGCGCTGTTCCTTTTGTCTTGCCGTCAAATACGGTTTCTGCGCCGCCACACATCCACTTAACCCGGCTTCCTGGGGACGGTTTGGAATGGTGCTCAGACTGATGTCTAAGCCGAGGGCATCTCGAATTTCTTTTGCACTTTGAAAAGGATCCGCAACGGCTGCAGCGACGATCAGTTGGTCGCGACCTGGACGGGGAGCATCGCCAAGGCGGCCGCCTTCATCCCTGTAAGCTTGTACTATACGATTAACTGCAGTCGTCAACCTTCCAGTCCTGCGGCATATTTCCCGTTGCGGTACACCCTGCGCGCACAGAACAGTTTCGCGCCTAACTTCCAATGGAACTCAGGGCGGCATTTTTCGTCAAATGGGGATTTTCGCAACGTTCGTTGATATTTATGTGCGTGTGGGCGTGTCTTGCAAAAGGCGTCTAGCCTTCTCATCGATTATCAAGGCGATAGCATGAACGAAGCCAGCTCCTTCGACGTTCTCGACCACCATCTTATCCAGTCTTCCAGCATCAAGACTATTGTGCCGTCCACATTGCGCAAGTCATGAATGTCTTGCTGGAAGAACGGGCTGTGCTGCTGTTGGAGTGGACGCCAAAGGACGCCGATTTGAAAAGTGAGGTCGTTTGGTGAACGTTGGAAAGCAATCTATTCCGTATCAGCCTCAGAACGAGTCCAGGTGACCTTTGGGTGGGAGGCTGTAAGAATATATGGGACAACCTCCGAAAGCGACGTCGACTCCTTCTACGAGTCTGATGATAATGAATTTTTATGTAGCAAGAGCATCGGCGGCCAAAGAGCGCCATGGCACAAAGTTGTTTGTTCTACTCAAGGTGGGGTTAAAGACCCATTTCCCAAGCATTTCATCCTAAAGAAGCCGAGCACCAGGCAGAGGAAAGCTTGTATCGTATCACCGGTGGGTACCAAGCGGCTCTGGGGATCGAACCTAGTCTAGGTGGTATTGATCGAACCCCGCACCCCCCGCATGCGAGGCGGATGCTCAAACGACTATAGGCCACCGCTGCGGTGCTTATAAGAATCTCTTTTTTGGCACTTGGCCTGTCGTCAACCTGCGGGGGGGGGGGGGGGGTATTTTCACCAAAAAAAGGGGGGGGGGGGGGGCGGGATCATTCAACAACGCTGCTGACATCCCAACGCAAGAGCCATACGTATCGCTGCGCCTTGCAACTTTGAACTCATTGCCGTTGTCATTCACACGGCTCCTGCATGCCTACGGATATACTCTTAGAGAACATAATGGTTCGTGTTTGTGTCCAAACTGACAAGCATGCCATTTTTTCAATTGCCCATTGAAGCATTTGGGAGCATCGTAAACGGATGCCGATGGTGGGATTAGGCATCGCGCACGACTCGCACGGTGATAAGTTTATTAATGGCTTCATCACAACAGATCATGTAACTTCGCCACGCATTAGGCGGTTTCGTGATTACTTTTTATTAATCCTCCAATACATGTCAACTTGTTTAAAACGCTCATTTGAGTGCTCAAGTTGTGAAGACTTCTTCTAGCCATCGAAATTTTAACGAGCACGCTTATCTAAAGTGGCGGCATCTGGCGGCATCTGATGGAATGCGTCTGTTTTATTGTTCATAGCCGACTTTGGTTGTGCATGATCGCAGGACTATATTCCAGGGATGTCCTTCGCCTATGCCGCCATGGTCGTCAGAACGTGCGGCAACTTCATTTACACCTTGACTATTGCGTGCTACGAATTCTTCATCTTAGTAAGTGCTGCAGTTTTGCTTGATAGTGTTAACTGCAGCGGCTAGAGTAAGCGATGCTGAGCATGTGGACATTGAGTGATGCGAGCGCATGTCTTTTCATTGCAGCCGAGAACTGTTGTCAACGTTATCAAGATTTCCAGCTGGGTGAGGAACTTTCATCAGGTCTTTGAAAACGAATTCAGGTCCCATGCAGCGCGTCTTTTCGTCTTGTGGTTATATAATATAACGCATCATGTTCCTCTATAGAAAAAAGAAAGCACATTGGGAATTTTCACTTTTCGTTTCTAAAAGCAATGCTGGGCGGGTTCTCATACTTTTTCAGCCACTTTATTGTCTTTAACGTGCATTCTCCTCTTACGCTGCCCAAAATGAGATAGAGCTAGTGTATTTATTTGATTATTTTAGCAGCTTATGACCTCCAGCTAGTGTCGTGGTCAATTTTGCTAGTGATGGAGTGGTTGAATGAGGCGCCTTACTAAATTACTTCCTTGTTGCAGATACCGACTGACCTCCGCGTGTGGTATGCGATCTTCTGGTTGGTCGTCGAGGTTAGTCTTTATCACCTTGTAGTCTGGGAAGGCTCTTGTGGTATCGGGGACAGGCGGTCTGCTTTGAGGCATTCAGTCGTCACCAAACACGCTGAGCAGAACGACGAAAAAGCGCGTGCAGAATAATAATATAATAATTGGTTTTGGGGGAAAGGAAATGGCGCAGTATCTGTCTCATATATCGTTGGACACCTGAACCGCGCCGTAAGGGAAGGGATAAAGGAGGGAGTGAAAGACAAAAGGAAGAAAGAGGTGCCGTAGTGGAGGGCTTAATTTGGACCACCTGGGGATATTTAACGTGCACTGACATCGCACAGCACACGGGCGCCTTAGCGTTTTTCCTCCATAAAAACGCAGCCGCCGCGGTCGGGTTCGAACCCGGTAACTCCGGATCAGTAGTCGCGTGCAGAACGCGGACGCAGAAAATAAGCCACGCATTTCCTTCCTTCATGCCTATCTATATCGTATAGCGCAATGTTTGTTTTTTAACAATGACTATCAATGAACGGCCAAGCCAGTTCGCTATGAAGGCTAGCAGACGGAGAGGACATGCATGCTAAATTTATCCGCTAGAAAGAATACCAGCTGGTTCAATGGCTGGCAGCGAAGCAATAAATTAATGCCCACAACCGCGTCCCATAAAGTTCTGTCCATGACAGCACATGCAGAGTCAGCACTGTTTCGATCAACTGCAAACCGGTAGGTATGACCCTTACGACCATGACTTCAGCGGCAGCGGAGTTGTAAACAGTTGGAAGTCAGCGCTCTCTACTCTTGTGTCCTATCCCGTCCCTTCTATCTATATTGGCCGCCGCGGTGACTCAGTGGTTATGGCGTTCGGCTGCTGACCCGAAAGACGCGGGTTCGATCCCGGCCGCAGCGGTCGAATTTCGATGGAGGCGAAATTCTAGAGGCCCGTGCACTGTGCGATGTCCGTGCACGTTAAAGAACCCCAGGTGGTCGAAATTTCCGGAGCCCTTAACTACGGCGTCCCTCATAGCCTGAGTCGCTTTGGGACGTTAAACCCCATAAACCATAAACCATCTGCGCTGCCACTGAAGTCATGTTTAACCAACTAGCCCAACGAACATGAATCTTAGACCATACGACCAGTATCATAAGTATGCTGTTAGCCATTATAGCAATTATAGGAGGCTGTAACCTCTAGGACTTTGCTGGTTCAAACGTAAAGTGCCTCCACTGCTTGCATTTTGACGCGGTGTGTTCATTTTCACGGTCATTTTCATGCTACGTCTGTGTTCCGTTTGTTCCAGCAACACTGCTCGTCAGACTTACCAGAATAGTGCCGTGTCGTCTGTTGTGTTCCCCTTCCCGGCTTTTGCGCTCATCCGCTCGCTTATGTCCGAAAGCAATACGGGGGCGCCTCGTTCGCTACGCTTAGTTACTTTGCGTGTGCTTTGATGCTTGTTTGCGTGTCTGTTTTTCCGTTCTTTCTGTTTCACTAGAAACTGACGTTTTCTTCATTCACACGATAACATGAAAGCGCGGAAACGTCTTTGTATGCAAAATGCTGTTGTGCAACTTCCCTTGCCTTTGTGCCTCGCGTATCTATTTCAAATATTTACCTCTCGGGATAACTTTCTGAGCTTGATGTTCAGTGTCCCTCTGATTTTTGTACTAATCTGCAAGCTGTCACTGGCCTCTGTAAGTTTAAGCTTTACTGCTGGGATCTTTCGTTCGTAATTTGTTTTCCAGACTTTCTTATTTCCTACTGAATGATTCATTCAGCCGAGCGGACAGGCGCTTGCTGTGGCTAACTCGTTATGTTTTGCGGCCTTTTGTGCTGCCTGAATATGTAGCACTGACCTCCTCACTCACTCACTCACTCACTCACTCACTCACTCACTCACTCACTCACTCACTCACTCACTCACTCACTCACTCACTCACTCACTCACTCACTCACTCACTCACTCACTCACTCACTCACTCACTCACTCACTCACTCACTCACTCATTCGCTCAGTAACCCACCCACCCCATCTCCCACCCACTCACACGATGACTCTTCAACCCATGATCCAGTTTGTGCCTGCTGTAAAGTACGCGTACTCGGTCCCGCAGGTTTACGTCCTTTCGCGTTTGCACGTCTACGCAAAGCACCTGAGCGAAGTTTCTGCGGAGCCGCCGCTCGAGTCGCCGCTCCCGGAGACGCGAGACGATCAGCACGTCTCGCCCACCGACTCCTCGTCCAATAGCCCCGACGAGCAGAGGAGCCCCGTGGCCTCTAGAGCTGCCAAGTAGTGGACCAGCGCCCTGTCGCGCGTATTCATCTATGGTCTCTCATGTGTAGATGTGCGTCTGTTGGTCACTTCTTGCTTCTCGACTCATAATGTTCCCAACTTTGTTAATTTAACTCCTTTTGTTGTGCTTGTGGTATGCGTTGTCAGTTTTGGGAACTGGATATGCAGTTTTAATGACTCAGAATGTAATAAGAAAAATAAAAAAAAAACACGACGTCCACACCAATGCCGTCTCTGAAAAACCTCGGCGCGAAGTTGCGGAGGGTGTGGGCGAAAGGCCCAGCATTGTTTAGAAGTCCCCCAGGCCGTACGGTCTGCTGTTGAGTCATGCAGTGGATGTGCGACACTTTGAAAGGTGCCGTAAGTGACCCCACTCCACACACACACAGTGCAAGAGGAATTCTTGGGGAATGCTTGGGGAATTCTAGCCAAGGCAATGAGCATCAAAAAGACTTTTGGACATAGCATGTATACTCGATATTCTTCGCGTCATGGTTGATGGAGTCATGAGTTTCAGTCTAATTGGGACCCGCATGTGATGCCTTCGTCATTGTGCAGATTAGCTAATTGGAATTCAAAAGTTGTGTTTATTTGTAGCGTTTGTCGAATGCCTCACTTCAAGATGAGAATCAATTTGGCCAGGTTCAACCCCGGTATCGGCTCTCCATGTTAGACATATATGTTAAACTGCCCAGCAAAAATGTTGTTACTGTGAATAAAGGTGTGTCTAACGAGCTGCGTAGATCGGCAATCGAGCAACACCAGTCGGAAATCAAGAGAGACGGAATGAAAACAAGGACGAAGAAGTAAACAGACGAAGGTAAGGGAGCTTGCGTACTTTCAAGGTGAAACTTTCTTTTTTTTTTTGGAACGTTAACTCCTTGTTCTTTCCTAGTTATACGGCGGCGTCGTCGTCTTCCGCAAGACAGGCCCGGCTCCGCCGAGGATCTCCGCAGCGCGACAAGCTGCCGCCGCGTGTCTATGTTATGCTGAGCGCGCCAGCTGCGATCTCTCGCCCTGCGAACTTAGCATCGCGTTAAGTTGCTGCTGCACCAATAGCGGCACGGTATGTGTCATGCTGACCGCGCTGGCTGAGATGGCTTCTCCGGAAAACTTGGCAGCGCGCCAAAACGCTGCGGGGCCACTAGTGGCACGGCGAGTTCCGGAAAAGTAATTTGCTTTTACACCACAGCTGAAACATTCTGGTTACACACTCTTAACTGTCCTGCGATTTTTTTGTAACGAAAGCACGGGCATTCGCGTGGTCACGCACCACGTAGTGTGCTCCAGAGTAGGCCGACTCCTGAACGCGCAAATTGACGGCGAGATTTCGCGGAAAACCTGCTTTAACACTTCACAGAAAGTAAGGGACGCGGGAAGTAGATTATCAGGGGCCAGAACAGAATGTTAACCTTAGCAACGCACCGCATGCAAATAAAAAAGAAATAGAAAAGAACAATAACCTAATCAAAAGAATAGAACGTAGTGCACATGGATGTCAATAGATTAGAGCAGAAACTTATACATTTTGAGATAAAATCGAGCCCCGCCGCGGTGGCTCAGTGGTTAGGGCGCTCGACTACTGATCCGGAGTTCCCGGGTTCGAACCCGACCGCGGCGGCTGCGTTTTTATGGAGGAAAAACGCTAAGGCGCCCGTGTGCTGTGCGATGTCAGTGCACGCTAAAGATCCCCAGGTGGTCGAAATTATTACGGAGCCCTCCACTACGGCACCTATTTCTCTCTTTCTTCTTTCACTCCCTCCTTTATCCCTTCCCTTACGGCGCGGTTCAGGTGTCCAACGATATATGAGACAGATACCGCGCCATTTCCTTTCCCCCCAAAAAACAATTATTATTATTATTATTATTATTATTATTATTATTATTATTATTATTATTATTATTATTATTATTATTATAAAATCGATTTAAGGAAGCACTCAATATTTAATGGTGATTACGGCGATGGCGTTCAGCCGTTTCCGTTCCGAGTACCAGCTGAAGAAGAAGTCAACGCAGGCGCTGTTCGAGAGCAGTTTGCGAGCAAAGCCTCGGCCAAGCACACCATGTTCTTCGAGACTTGCTGTGAGATGCCCAATGTGGGCCTGCTTGTTTTCGTTTACGGGGTAAGTGCTACTTTTCTTTTGTACTGTGGTCGCCTCCATTTGTGATGAAGTGTGCAGTTCGCCTTACATGGGTTGCAAGTTACCTGGTGTGAGGGTTGTGTCTTTATGCTGCTGAGCACGAGGTCGCCGGTACGACTTCTGGCTTTCTCAGCCTCCTTCCAAGGCTTTGGTGCACATTAACGAGCCGCAGCTGGCCGAAATTAGCCATGAGTTCTCCACTGTGACTCGGGCAATAGGCAAGGTACACTATTGGTGCGTAAAAATTAGGGCGTTATATTTTGCAAAGAAGTGATCATGGCATGTCGAACCGTACCAAGCAGGCGGTTGAAGGCAGCTGAGCTACTTCCATGCCGACGGCGCTCTAATAAAGCAAGCTTGACGGTAATAAAAGCGTCGCAAACGAAAACATCAGCACAAAATTTTTAAATTGAAGCTTCACTTCTACAGTGCTTATAGTTGTGGAAAAAATCGACAACACCACTTCTACATCGCTATTACTGTAGCAGTACTTGTACTGGTCGTAACTCACATGTCTGCACTTGTTACTGAATTTGAAGCATTGTTTTGGTTTTGTAACTTTTAAACGATTAAAACAACCTCGCAACAATTGCATTCAGTAATCTGGCTATTGTTCTGTGATATGCTAAACGGAGAAGCAGTAGGTATGGGCTGGTAAAGCATAGCATGAATTCCGGATTGCCTTAATTTTTGCTGAATTAAGTGTAATTAATCATTTTTTCTCCCGTGCACTTCTTTGTTGTCTTCGCTTTGTTTTACTTTTTCTTCAAGGTTGCCAACTTTCTGGCGCTGGTGGGTGAGACAACGTACAGTCTGGCAACCATCGCTGACATGAGAGGAGCAGGTAGGCGTTCTCTCATGGAGGAAGGAAAGAAATGAGTAGAGGCGGTTACGTCACGTTTTTTTAAGCCGGCTCTCCTCTACACCCCCCCCCCCCCCCCCCCCCCCGCCTTTTCTCTTGGCCACCGTATCAGCGCGCTTGCGCATGCGTAGCAGACAATGCAGCAGACGACGCCGCTGCGCACAGCGTTACTATTGGCTGCGCCAGCGACCAAATACTCCCAGTAGTCCTTGCGAGAGCGCGTGACTTCCGGCACACTTTCTGTCGTGCAGCTCGGATAGCGGGGGCCTCTCCTGAGTTTTCTCTGCTCATGCGTTGACTGTACGGAAGCCTAGCAATGGGTCACATCCATCAGTGTGAAGAGCTAGGCTTAGCGGGGTCTTTCGTTCTACCCATGCTAATTTTTCGCATTGAAGACAGCGCGGCCAGAAGATAACCAGAACGTGCGAATGATCATATTTGGAGTGCCTCCCATACTGCCGGTTCAAGTCCTCTAACCGATGTGCATTTCAAGCTTGCATGCTTGCAAGTTTGGGTTCATATTTCAGGCTCGTTTAGCGTGCAGTTGCTTTGCAGGCACATAATCATGAGTAATGCACGGCACTTAAATTCAAGAGTTCCGAGTTTAAAGCCTATAGTACTGAATACAAGACAAATTACGGTCATTCTTCAAGTTTGGTAAATCTAACGGCAGAGCAAGGCACAGTCATCGAGCTGCAAACAAGAAGGTGACTTGATCTTCCTTGTTTAATCACTACGCCTGAAATATGTGAATAATACTTGTTAAGGCAACGCCACTAATGATGCTTTGAGGTTGTGAGGCGATTAACAAAGATATTTGTGATTTTTGTTCAGGCGTTCCGTATAAAGCTAACACCTGGTATCTGCGTAGTTGCGCGAGGAAGCACGGGAAAATATTTTGCTCCCAGACGCTGCCTTTATGTATATTGTGTTTCAGATATTTAGTTCCGAAGTGGAGATACGCCCCGAAACTTATATGCACTCAGAAAAGGACTCGCTATCTAAACTTATCCAAACTAATTGCCAGTTATCATTTCGACGATGCACACTGTGGTGTTTTGTGTGGTAAGACGTAGTTGAGCAAGACGGTCACTCAATGGCGCTCCTTGGCTGTCTTCCAGACACCATGCCAGAGTATCTTCGAGCTGGTATCAATGGCACCGTGCGTGTGATCACGATGTCCATGTGCGCTTGGTGGATACTGTCGGCCAACAAGGCAAGTCTCAACGTGCACGTGTTCATTCTGCGAACTAGGCACGAAAAATTTATCTATTTATTATTGTTTACAAACACTGCTGTCCCATACGCAAGGCATAGGTGTGGGTACAGTTAGTACAAATTAAATAACATGTAAGCTACAACAAAATTTTCGAAACATCAAGAGGTCATACGGTTAGTATTCACAATGAAATTTTAGTTGCTAATGAATTGGCAATTTTATTGGCTGAAGATATTTTATTTAGAATCTCTTTGGCTAAGCAAGAATTTTTGTTTGAATTCGGTCTTTAAAAAAAGAAGTGCAGACTAAGTTGACAAGGAGTAGAAAATGTGGGGGTCAAGTTCTGTCGATATCTGCTGGCCGTCAAAATTTGATTTATTTTTATTTTTAGCATACTTCCCAACCCCTAGAGGGGGTTATTACAGCAGTGGCTGAACAGACATGAGCACTTATTTACGATTCTATTTCTGGCTTGTGTTTAGAGCCAGAAGAAAAATTTCATGCTTGTTTCGCCTATTTCCTATAGACTGCCTCCGTAAAAAATTGACTGTACAAAATCGATGGATAAATGTGATGAGAAAATCATGCGTATCGCGTAATTGTTTTTTTTACCTTTCTTGCTTACGGCTTGTGAACGTTAACTTACTATTGCACTTAAACTTTCTGCAAAGGAGGGACCGTGCGCAGATATGGTCATTTCGAAGAAGTGATGTCGGGTTCCTCACTGCTTTGAGGTTTTCAAAATTAGAACCCTGTTCACAAAGACCTCTGCTTACATAGTGTGTGAACGCAGGCCCAGACAAAGGGAATGAAGGTTGCCTTCGCCTGGATCCTCCTTCGCTCTGTCGGCAACGTCCTTTATGCTTACGGAAACGTCCTCTACGAAACAGTCATCATGGTAAGATGGAGCGCTTTATTATTGTTTTTATCAGATAACATAGTTATCCCAGTTATACATACAAGCCGTGATGTCAAAAGGAGTTCTATGTCCTGTGCAAAGTGAGAAAAAAGATGCGCCCTTTGAAGTTGCTGACTTCCCAACCTTCGGAGTTGAAAAGACGACGAGCTTGGCAGCTAGGCCTGGCGTATGTGCCCTTGAAGGCGGTGGCTTCAGGGATTTCTAAGGAAGATCAGCTAGAACAACGCCCGATACCATCGGTGGATATAACCTCGAAGGATACACGCTGCTGAAGCGTAAGGTCTTGTCTGCACGACCAGGCAGTGCTCTCTCCAGAACTGCATTTGCCAAGAAATCGAGGGTCGTTGCTTCCGTCACTGGAGCAATCGCTGAGCTGTAACTCCAGTAGTGATTCTCGACCTCGGCACTGGAGTTGCAGGGGCACAACGGGAACTTTGCAACAGGCGTCCCAGGGCAACACTATGATTGTGTGCACAGCATCCTCGGATCTTTTGACAACAACAGTACTTGTCGGACGGAAGCAAGGCCATAGTTTTGGACTTCTCTT